>NC_081758.1:3745796-4049963 GCF_963082965.1 Carassius carassius | reverse complement strand
TTGTGGTTGTTGTATGTTGCCTGTCTTGACTGGCGTTTTATGTTTAAGTGTGTCTTGTTATCTTGATAGCTTGTTAGTAAAACTGAGTAGTCAGTCTTTTGGATTTGGAACAACTCAAGGGTGTGTAAACAATGACAGAGTTTTCATTTGTAGGTGAACTTTCCTTTTAAACTTTAATAGTCAAGTGCTTAGCTCTATGATCCTACATCATCATCTTGGTGAATCAAGTCAAGCTTTATTGCAATGAGAGTGTTTGGGGAATGCTCATTTTTAAAAAGTACATTCAGTTTCTGGCAGCATCCTCATAGCTGGTCTTAAAAATACAGTTAGTTTTTAATATAGTTAGTTTTTATCATTTGCTGTTTGTCAGAATGGCTGCAGATTTAAACAAACTACATACATTGACTGTTTAAAACCCACCAAACATGCCATGTTGTTCCCGTATGCTTCTGTCAGGCCCTAATTATATATATATATATATATATATATATATATATATACACACACAGTACAGGACAAAAGGTTGGACACACCTTCTGATTCAAAGAGTTTTCTTTATTTTCATGACTATGAAAATTGTAGAGTAACACTGAAGGCATCAAGGGCTATTTGACCAAGAAGGAGAGTGATGGGGTGCTGCGCCAGATGACCTGGCCTCCACAGTCACCGGACCTGAACCCAATCGAGATGGTTTAGGGGTGAGCTGGACCATAGACAGAAGGCAAAAGGGCCAACAAGTGCTAAGCATCTCTCGGGGAACTCCTTCAAGACTGTTGGAAGACTATTTCAGGTGACTACCTCTTGAAGCTCATCAAGAGAATGCCAAGAGTGTGCAAAGCAGTAATCAAAGCAGAAGGTGGCTACTTTGAAGAACCTACAATATGACATATTTTCAGTTGTTTCACACTTTTTTGTTATGTATATAATTCCATATATAATTCCACATGTGTTAATTCATAGTTTTGATGCCTTTAGTGTGACTCTACAATTTTCATAGTCATGAAAATAAAGAAAACTCTTTGAATGAGAAGGTGTGTCCAAACTTGGTCTGTACTATATATATATATATATATATATATATATATATATATATATATATATATATATATATATATATATATATATATATATAATTTATTCAAATGTATTTAACTTCGAGTAGTGACCATAATCCACTCCAAATTGATCTAAATGGCTTGAAACGTTTGGCTTGAAAACAAGTTTTTAGGCTAATTGAAGCTGATAGTGTCATCTGATATAGCGGGACGCTGCCACAAATATTCACTTGACCACTTGTCTTTTTATTTAAGTTTATTTTCTTTGAATGTTTGGCTGGAGGGTCGCCCACTGAGTCTATAAAACAGGACATGTTTTTTATTATAAATAATCTCTTTCACGCTCGATTGCATACTCTCTGCTCTTCGCAGTTTTATTTAAGGACAGCAGATTAAAAACTGATGACAAGTTTCACATGCTACAGATCTGTAATACAATGCTCAGCAGTTTCTTTCCCAAAGACAGGCCCTAAGATGCTGAAAAAGGTGCTTTTAGAGTTTTATACAAAACAGACTCTTTTAAATGAGGTAATAAATACATCATAATGCCTGCTGATCATCTTTGACAAGAAGGAATGAACTGAAATAACTTTAAAAGAATATACTTAAGTACAAACAGAATGCAATGGTTTCAGACACTGAACTGTATGTTAATGTCAATTAAATGTTCAATTTAAACCAATTTTTTTTTTTTTTTTGCTCACTAATGGCAGTGAATGGGTACCGTCATAATGAGAGTCCAAACAGCTGATAAAAACATCAGAATAATCCACAAGTAATCCACACAACTTCAGTCCATCAGTCAAGAACGTGTTTGTAAGAAACTAATACATCAAGACATGTTTAACTTCAAACCATTGCTTCCATCTGAAATAATATTCTCCATAATCCATAATAACTCCTCCTCCAGTGAAACACTGTCTGGCCTGAATCTGAAGAGAAATCTGCACAGATCAGCCACCGTTTACAAGCCAAACCAGTACAAAAGAGCTCTTAACAAACATGTTTAAGATTATTGTGATGCTTTTACCAGCTTTTTGGACTCTCATGCTTATGGGACCCATTTACTGTGCTAGTGTAATGCTAAATTTCTACATATTTTTCTCAAGTATTTTACATATGCTTTTGCATGTTAGTCAACAAATCAAAATAAGTGTACTTCTTTGAAGCATGACACAATTTTATTAAAACATGATTTAAAATGTAACAAAGTATAACTTTGAAAATTTTTCAACTTACAAAGTGCACTTTCTACTTAAGTGTGTTAAGAAACAAACACAAAAAAAAAAAATCATATCCTTTTAAGATTTAAAGTACACTACAAGTGCACAATCAATACAGTTCTCTTCTTTTTGACAAGGGCCATACTTTAATGAAGCTTAACTTCGAACACTCTGAAGTCTCCAGAGATCTGGAAGAGAAATATCAGAGCAATAATGTCTTCCTCTGGACATCCAGCATTTGTATTAGAGGTCAGGAGCTTCCTGAGATCCGAATGTCCCGTTCTCAGCATTCTGGCCACTCCGTGCTCTTCCAGGGTCAATTTCCTGCTCCTCGTTACTGGTGAAACAGCTTTGCCGCACATCTGCAGCTCCTTTGAAAATATCAGGCTTATTTGCTCTTGAGGTGTCGCCAAGAGGTCAAACCACAAACATTTCATTATTTTCAGCGGTTAAAAAAAGTATGAAATAAAAATCCATATATACCTGGATAAAGCCCACGTAAAGTCTGTGTGAAGGAAGCACTGTTTGTCATTATGTTTTTTTTTTTGCATTGTAACATTACTTTTATGACTGTTAAATCCAGCCTACAGCTGACCCGGTGTTTTGTCGTGTATCACAGAGATGTCGGGGACAGGGCTGGACATCTCGCAGGTGCACTGGAAGCAGCAGTGGCTGGAGAACGGGACACTGTATTTCCACGTGTCCATGAGCAGTTCTGAGCAGCAGTCACAGGTCACGCAGCCCACAGTTCGGGATCCACCACGTGTGCTGCATGAACACATGCACCTGCTGCACATCTCCGTCATGGTGAGTACTGAACACACACACATCTGTACAAAGCACAGCTAATACCATCACAAATCATACTGTCTTGGATTGAAACATTCCAACATAACAAAACAAAAATCAATTCAAGTTCAGTTGCTGCCTAAAATTTTTTATATAATGCTTTATTTTCACTGGATGCATATAGTTTTTTTGCACTTTGGACACAACTGCATTGGGTTCATCACACTGATGCTTTGGCAGACCATTGCTCTTAGACGAGACTATGAATGAGAGAATAATATTCAAAGTAATGACGAAAACACAGTGCTGGCTTAAATTATGTCGCATCATACTTGAAGAGTTAAAAAAAAAAAAAAACTTTTCCTTACCTGAATCAAAATTGTGTAGTGTATAATATGCTAGAGTTGCAAGTTGCTATCCAGCTTTCTTGTGTCACTGCTGCAATCCAGGCGCGTTTCTTGGAAACCTAAACACATTTATTTCTGAACGTTATTTCTGGGCCAGAGAGATCACCCAACCAGTGAGCAACAACAATCTAATTTTAATTTTGACATTTTAAACACCAGGATTAAATAAATTATAGCAACCTCATTGTGCATCAAACACCTCCCGCCATTGTTCTGAATACACTCATCCACTAACAAAGACCAGGAACAAAGACACTTTCTTAAACTCATGAATAGTCATTAAAATTGTCTATTGCCAGGATTTAGCAATATTCAATATTGTTATTATTGTTTTCTTTCTATGTGTAGATTTATGTAGAATAAATGCAATACATGGGGAAATTTATTTTTATATATGAAAAAACTAAATGGGGAAAAAGGATATCCAAACAGACAGACAGACACAGGGCTCTCACTTGTGCGACCAGCTGTTCGATGTGGAAAATAAAGTCTCCGCGACTCTGAAAGTCTCTCTGTGGTTCAACAACAGACAGTAGAGCGCTGCATTTCAGCCTGAGCCCAACGGACCCTGACCTTTTTTAATGCCCCTCGAGCCCCACTTTGGTCCAATTTTCACGTCATAGTCCTTTTATATTTCAGACATCCATCAATTAGTGATGAAAAAAAATTGCTGCATAAGTGGAAACAACACGAGACCGTGCTACCGCGACTGTCAAGAGTGATTTGACAGTGTTTAGTGTCCCGCTGCAGTGCAGCTGAACAGTTCTGCGGTCAAATACACGCAATAATAATAATAATAATTCATTACATTTATATAGCGCTTTTCTAGGCACTCAAAGCGCTTTACATAGTCTGGGGGCATCTCCTCATCCACCACCAGTGTGCAGCATCCACCTGGATGATGCGACGGCAGCCATAGTGCGCCAGAACGCCCACCAAACACCAGCTTACTGGTGGAGAGGAGACAGAGTGATGAAGCCAATCAGCAGATATGGGGATTGTTAGGAGGCCATGATGGTCAGAGGCCAAAGGGCGAATTTAGCCAGGATGCCGAGGTCACACCTCTACTCTTTTCGAAAGACTTCCTGGGATTTTTAATGACCACAGAGAGTCAGGACCTCGGTTTAACGTCTCATCTGAAGGACGGTGCTTGTTGACAGTATAGTGTCCCCATCACTACACTGGGGCACTAGGACCCACACAGACCACAGGGTGAGCACCCCCTGCTGGCCTCACTAGCACCTCTTCCAGCAGCAACCTAGTTTTCTCAGGAGGTCTCCCATCCAGGTACTGACCAGGCCCTGCTTAGCTTCAGTGGGAAACCGGTCTTGGGCTCCAGGGTGATATGGCTGCCGACTAGTCGCAAAGCACCGGCAAAAAGTAAATACTATAAATGTGACAGGGGAAAATAGTAAGGAGATATTTAAATTATTTACTAATAAACTTTTGTGTTTTTTGAGTTGCCGATCATGGCTCGCAATCTCATTAGATGTGCCTTTAGAGAGAAGTGCATCTTCACGGATTATGATTATATTGAAATAGTTTTGTTTTCCATTTGTTTTATTTCGTTAAATAGTAATTTAAAGCTTTCTATATATATATATATATATATATATATATATATATATATATATATATATATATATTTATTTATTATATCTATGAGGCATGTTTTCACTGAGCTTCGGTTCATTTTTGTACTCATGTTAAAGACGACACGGCAGAAAGCGCAATGCTTTGTTGATATTGTGAGTGCACACAAATAAAAGTAGACCCTTTGCAGTTACAAATGATGTACTGTATTACGCTTACCTTTATGAGCAAAAATTACGGTGTATCCACTGAAAAAAATGCAAGTGATCACGCTGGCGTTTCAATGTCCTGAAGCATCTCCGCACAAACTATTAGATATAGCGCACATGTGTCTAACCTTTAAATTTTGTTATATGCTTGAACTGTTTTATATCTATAGATTTTATTTTAGGCAAGTTGTGATGATTTGAGAAGGCTAAATTGATGGTCATTACTTTACAAAAAAAAAAAACTAAAACATATATTTAAAATAAATGCTCCAAACGTTTTTCTAAATGAACTTAATAAAAAAACGAAACAAAATTTAATCACTTTGCTATTACGTACAAAACTGAACTATTTTAATAGCTGAAACAGTAGTATAAGCTGTTTAGGGACTGTTCAGCTGTTTAGCTAAATCAGACGCTAGAGCATCCCTTCATTCAGACACAGTGGAAGAATCAGTTTAGAGGTGCCAAGTTTGGAAGATTTTGCCGCTGGAGAGAGTGTGGCCATCTAGTTTAGCCAAGGCCGAAAATCAAGAAGACCAAACTACAGGAGTTGGCCATCTGAGGGGCATGTGACTGCAGACATTGAGCCATGAGATGTTCAGTTTGATGAGCTTAAAACACCTAATTTAGATTTTCTTTTTAATTCATTTATCTTGAGATGTTTTAAGTTTAAATTTCAGCTCAGTAAAACACTTTAAGCACCAACACTTTTTCAGTAAGTTAACTTTTCTTGTAGAATTGTGCTTCAAATAAAGAGCATTATGTTGACCAGATTGTTAGTTAATCATTTAGGGCTACAAATCAATATTGCCTATATGGACAGCGATTTAAAAAAAGTGAACTTGTAAAACTGCGGTGTTGAATGCGATGCGGTCGAAACATTGGGTGCACCTAACTTTTGTGCACAGTGCGAAAAGTTAGAGCATAGAGGCCTGAGACAGACGGACAGATAAATATATATATATATAATTTTTTGTTATTTTTTTTAATTTTTTTTTTTTTACAGTGCAAAACCGCATCAACAAGCTTTACATGAGCAGCAGGGAGAGGACAAAAATAAAGTCAATATCCGTTATTGCATCAGAACCAAACCGCAGTTTCCACTTGGCAAAATAAACAAGCACCATTCTCTCCTGTTCTGCATTTTCAGTCAGAAAACATTCTCTGTCTCCTCACAGATGTGTGTATGTAGTCCATACACTGTCGGCCACAATAAGTTCAAGACACTGATTTAGTGAATTATCTGTA
The DNA here is from genome assembly GCF_963082965.1 of Carassius carassius. Lineage (NCBI taxonomy): Eukaryota > Metazoa > Chordata > Actinopteri > Cypriniformes > Cyprinidae > Carassius > Carassius carassius. Next base: position 4,043,439 of record NC_081758.1, on the reverse strand, counting down.
TTCCCAGCCCTGACCCTCCTGAATCCCTGAGCCTCCTGTGTTCCCTCCCAGCCTCCCTCTCCCACCTCCTTTTCAAATTGATTTAACCTGTTATGCTGTGTTCACACCAAACGCGAATAGAATGTCAAATTCGCATCTACCGCGTTTAGTTTGCCGCTTGAACATCTAGAGCGAAATAGACGCGCATAGAAAGCAAGAGTTTGAAGGGAAATTGCAAGTGCTAGGCGATTGTCTGTTTGCAAGATAGCTGATGTTGATCAAGCATTCGGGGCTTTTCCACTTTTTCCTGCACACGTCCTCTGAGTACACACATTATCTTGTTAGCGAAAAGTTGCTGTAGGCTATATTAAGGGGAAAAATGTTGTAAAAAATGGTGGGAAGGCAGCGGGTCGATAAACGTGTACGTGACTCAAAAGTTAAATGTGTATTTACAACACACTTTTCCAAGTGAGGTCCTTTTTATTCCTGAAATATGAACTTGTGTATGATACTTGTGTCATATAGCTCCGGTTGACAGCTCAATGACAACATCAGTTGTTCCTCCATGTTGAATGAGTGACTCCTGAGTAGGCTCCTGATTAGTCAACTAATCAAGCGAATTGACGGCAAAGTTCAAATTTTCCAACTTTTTAAATTTTTCGAATTCGCGTCGAATTTTATTCTATTCTATCATGTGATGGTCATGCTATGCAACTCTTTGACCATCAGTCTTGATTACTTGCCCCAAATTTCCGACTTGGAATTGTCAACAATTGTTCTTTTGTTCTAATGTTGAAAGCTGTTCAAGCTGCTAGTTAGTGGACTTGCTTCCGTCTTGTGGTGCTAGGATTTGATTTACTACATCATGTTGTCTTGAGCCTTTCTGTGGAATCCGGATCCTCATGTTTCAACCATGCTCCTGATTGAATCTTTAATTTGTCTGGTTCGGGTCTGATACCCTACACTAAACTATTATATATTCATTTTTTTCATTCATATTAAATACATGAAATCAGTCCTGGAGCAGTCCAAAAAAGTAATGGGTTGTAAGTCACATCTCATGAGTTAGATTTCAAGTAGATACCATGAAAAATGAATTTCCTGCAACCATTTTTTCTGAGATTGCTTTCGCTGAAATGGTGGTGTCAACTACCTCTTGGGGTAGGTCAGCTAGAACCTCCGCTTCCGCATGGCGTTTCCAGAGGTCTGGATGTGGGTGCCATAGGGTGCCCCATCTCTGAGTAAGTAGATCCTTCCTCAGAGGAATCGGTCAGGAAGGGACTGTCACGAGGAACATCAGATCTGGGAACCAGGTCTGTGTGGGCCAATATGGCACCAATAACAGGACCTGCTCCTTGTCCTCCCTGACCTTGCACAATGTCTGTGAAAGAAGGCCCACTGGGGAAAACACAAACTTGCGAAGGCGCAGAGGCCAACTGTGTGCAAGTGCATCCATGCCAAGTGTTTCTTCGATCAGCAAGTAGAACAAGTGGGAGTGAGAAGTTTCTGGAGGGTTCAGGTTGAGGGTTTGGAGGCAGGCCGGTGTAACCTGGACCCGGCGAGTGCCGCGCTTCCATGCCCAGCTCGGGACTTGGCCATAAAGCCAGTGCTGGAGCGGTCTCATATGTAGCAGGCCGAGCGGTATAAGTGCCGGCGTGGCCGCCATATGCCCCAGGAGCCTCTGAAAAAGTTTCAGTGGGTCCGCTGTCCTGCCCTTGAACGTATTCAAGCAAGCTAGCACCGACTGCACACGTTCCTCTATGAGGCCTGCTGTCTGTTCGACCTAATCCAGCTCCATTCCAAGAAAAGAGATCCTCTGCATCGGCGAGAGTTTGCTCTTTTCCCAGTTGACCCGAAGGCCCAATAGGCTCAGGTGCCGGAGCACCAAATCCTTGTGCTCGCACAACAGATCCCGAGATTGATTGCCAATCGTCTAGTTAAGAATGCAAACACCCTGCTCTCCGAGGGGAACAAGAGCCGCCGCCGTGACTTTCGTGACGACACGGGGAGACAGGGACAGTGATAAGCCCGTCCTTCGAACGCAAACCGCAGAAAAGGTCTGTGGCACTGAAGGATGGATACATGAAAGTACGCGTCCTTCAGTCGATCGCTGCAAACCAATCATGGGGACGGAGCCACCCAAAAATGCATTTCTGTGTCAACATCTTGAGCAGTAGCCGGTGAAGGGCCCGATTCAAACTTTCTTGGGTGCAATGAAGTAAGGGCTGTAAAACCCTGTCCTCATATAGGCTGGAGGGACTGGCTCTATCGTGTCCTTTGCCAGTAGGACTGCCATCTCTTCCCGCAAAACAGGGGCATTGGACGCTTTCACTTTAGTGAAGCGGATACCGCTGAACTTGGGGGGGGGGCACCGGGTGAATTGAATTGCATAGCCAAGGCTGATGGTCCGCAGATGCCAGCGAGACGGGCTGGGTGACGCTGACCAGGTGCTTAAAATCCGTACAAGCGGGACCAGCGGAACCACAGCCATACCCGCAGTGGGGCAGCGAGGTGGAACACAGGGACCCAACTTGGGCGGCTTGTGAGCAGGCAGTGTGGTGTGTGCGAGTATGGGGTGCAGGGCTCACCTGGTTCCACGGGTTGGCAGAGGGTGTGCAAGTAGGGCCTTTGTTGACGCTCTCGAACCACCCGCTGCTGCCATCAGCTACGAGATGGTCATATACGTGTTATGAGTCATTTTCTCCTGATAACCCCGAAAAGAACTTAAATTACACTTTCAGTTTTCATCGTACAGATAAGAGCAATACATCAATCGAATCTGTAAAGGGTCTACTTTTTTGTATACAGACATAATAACAACAGAACTTTGTGCACTTATAAAATAAAGATAACAAACAAGGTGTGCTGTTTGCAGCCTTTGTCTGCGCTGATCTTCATTTACAAACGCGTCATTAAAATGAACTGTAACTCCGTGAATACTCAATGAAGAGACATGAGAGATATATCTATAGAAAGCTTGACATGTATACTTTTAAACTAAACAAGTCCCAAAAACAGATATTCTGTGATAAAGTAATCCATATGAAAACAACGCGATGTCTGTTTTTCATGTCTCCCTTCATTATATCTAATGTGACCACGCCCCCGCGCTGAACACGCTATTCAGATTCTAATGTTTCAAACTGAAGCTCGCGGCTTGAATACGCCCACACAACAGAAGAAAAAGCAGCGAGACTGTTCAATTTTTGTTTATTTTACTGTTTGCTTCGTGATGAGAGGAATAAGACATAATTCACCCCAAAAAGATATGATGTGGTTGAGGGTTTGAGAAATGGATTTCCTCAGAAAAAAAAGAATGAAGCACTTTATTCAGCAGAGATCATAAACATGAGTAAGTCTCTTTTTACTTATTTATATACTTGTACTAGTTTTCACATAATGTGTAAACATTTTACTAAAAGTGTCTTATAAAATTTAAATTAATATATTGTTTTCTGTGAGTGAGTAAACAAGATGATTTTCACATAATTTAGAAAGAAAAATTCTAGGCTACAAGCTCCAGTTCTCAAAAGTCCCTGGAACCAATGTTCTGTATGTGTTTTATGGCCTTATTCAAGTGAGTTAACATTTTTAGTTTTTCACTAACCACGCATACCTTTTTTTTTTCTCAAAAATGCATGCATTTCACTAGGGCTGTAGCTATCGAATATTTTAGTAATTGAGTATTCTACCAAAAATTCCATCGATTAATCGAGTAATCGGATAAAATGTGTTTTTGCTTCATTAAAGTGCAATATTAATTATGCAAGAGAAAATAAGACTCCTGGGTCTCTTAAAATTAACAACTAAGATTCCTTTTTTAGAAAATTTTTTTATTTTTATTTTTATAAATGCATAGAATGCAATGCATACATCAAAAAGAAACATTTAATTATTACCAATTGTTTCTCTGTCAGTACTTGTACTGTGAACAATGACAATAAAGATGTCAGATGAATTAAGTGCATTTAAGTGCCATTCAGTTGGGGTTTTAAATAAAGCATTTTCTGAGATGCACATTAAACATTAAACACATAAAACATTAATTTAATTTATCTTTTAGTTATTGAAAATTACCTTAACTTTTTGGTAAACAAAGGGGAGTGCGCGAGACGCTCGCGGTGATTTTAGCTTCTGCTGTCTCACTAAATGAGACGTGAACACATGAACAACATCTCCAGAACTGCTCTGACAGTCACTTCATGAGCATTTGACCGTTTGATTTGAGTTAAACTAGCTTCACATCACATACACAGAACTTTAATGGTACGTCAACCCGTCAAAATAAAAGTCCGGTTAAAGACTATTGTTCAGCAGAATGTACATAGCCACGAGCGTCTCGCGCGCTTCCGTGTGTTTAATGAATGAAGACGCGCTTTTGCTCCATTCATTAACAGAGACACGCAGAACATGCATGATTCATATTTAAATAGACTGTTTCGGCTTAATATTTATAGATATTAGTCCATATCGTGATTTGATGTAAGTGCAATGACCTATTTTTGATTAATTCATTCAAAATTTGGCAAAATTCCGTGCCATTCCGCGTTAAACTGTAAATTCCGTTTATATGACTGGATTCCGTGATTCCCTCCGTGTTTTCTGCATCGCGGAAATCATAGGGACCTAGTTGTGGTATGCCAGCTGTATCTTGCAATGGACAAACACCACGACGTTCTCTTTACTTTTTCCCGCGCCTTCAAATCAAAACACTGCTGACTCCTTGCAGTTTGCGATTTCGGACTCATCGCTTTTTGCGATAGAACCTGACGTGAGATTTAAAATAAATTAAAAGAGGCTTCGAGGCAGAGGAATTTGCCTCGATCATTTTTTTGTAATCGAGTTACTCGAGTAACTCGAGGAATCGTTTCAGCCCTACATTTCACATATTATTATAGCCCAGTTTGTGCTGATTACAGTGAGATTAGACTTTACCCATTTAGATATTTATAAGAAACTGGAAAAAAGCACAAATGTCAGGGCATGACAAAACTTCTCCAGGGCCCAAAACTAACCTTGATGCACTAACAGCTAAACAATTGACTGCAGATATTTTGGTTACTGAAAATTGTACATTTACGACTGTGTGATAAATCATATTTTTTACATTATTGCAATTTCTTAATAGTTATGCATAATTGTCTGTCATATTGTCATGCTATTTATTTATACGAAATGGTTTTTTGTTATTATTTTTTTCTCTTCTCAAATGAATACATTTTCTGACCATTGCTATACTTAATTTTACCTATGTGGCAGCTGTGTGCACTCTCTGCATTTAGAGGAAAAATGGTTGAAGATAAAAAACTTTATTATTATTATTAATTTATTTATTTAAAGGGGAACTATTATGCTTTTTCTCTTGTTCAACTTAAGTTAGTCAGTAATGTTGTTTGACCATAAAAAAGATCTACAAAGTTGCAAAACTCAAAGTCCACTACAAAAGGAAATATTTTATTTAACAGAAATCACATTTTAAAAACTACAATGACTGACTCATTTGAACTACAACAAATATTTTCCAGGATTTGTGATATCACAAATACAGACGAAAGGGATGAGACCTGGTTGATCTGCACTAGCGAAGGCAACAAGTGTTTTCACTATGTCGGAGACACACTAGCTTTCCCAAGGCAGATTAACTTAAGAGTGGTTACAATCATCAGGGTTTAAATTGATTTGATTTTGACACAATATTTACACTGAAGCTTGCAGGCGGCTATGGTAAGGGGCATGACATTTCTTGACCAGGCGCCGAGTGGAGTCAATAAAAAAAAACACACACTGGCCCAGCTAACCAATCACGGCACATTTTGTATTTCAGAAGGCGGGCCATTATTTGATACATGAACTATTCTGGCCTTTCATGTCAGACCGTGAAGAGAGGTGTTGTAATAATGTATAATAGGCATATGTGAAAAAGAATGTGTTTTTTGAACAACCTAGTATGAGGGCCTGTTCTAGTACATCCCCAAAACTAAATCAAGACTTTGTAAAAGAGCATAATAGGACCCCTTTTAAAATTATTGTCAGAACACGTTTTCGGTATGTTATCCATTATAGTAGTTTCTGTAGACGTTGAGCTTAAGCAGCAGAGTTCAACAGTCAGGTGCAAAATCAGTCCCTGAGTAACAATAAACATCTGCTATAATACACATCATCTCCAGTGGAGTGTGTTTTCTAGAAGACATTTCACACACACCTTCACATTTATCCTCAATCCGCCTCCAGAGTCACACACACTGACTACTGAAATCATTCAGACGTGGCGGATCAAAACTGGAGTGGCTTAAAATGAGCATCCATAGAGAGAAGCTCTTCTCCACTTCATGAAAACAAGGTTTATCTGTCTGTGTTTGCGAGAGGCCAGCAGCGCCCTGGCATTTTCAATGAGAATCATTAACTGTAATTCTGTCAAGGCAGTGACAGATTGAAGGTGTTGAGCAGTGCTCTTCAGCCAGCGAGCTGTCACTCAGCCTCTGTTCACAACTCACTTGTTTTTTTATCTCGGGTTTGATCCCCCGTTCAGAACAGCAAAATAATATTTATCAACTGATGGTCATTAAATGTTTAAAGCCTACAATACTGGCACACTTGTAGTTTTTTTTTATTGTTATTGTTAATCACGCTGTTGAGAAAGGTTTCATTTGCTACAATTTCAATATTGTAGCACTAGGCTATATAGTTTATGTGGTACTAATGTCATCTAGTGGAACTACAGAAATAAACTATTTTTTAACAACCTTTGCAAACGGCGATTTCATGCACCATGCTTCCCCAACTCAAACATCACAAACCTCTTACAGGACTATAAAAGTGAAGGCATGTCCCAACAGGTAAAAGTAGACTGTTTGTAATTAAAGGCATGTTAGAAATACTTCTAAATTGAACTTTAGCTAATCTGTCAAGAAGAAACACCACAAGTTTGTTGTATCGATTGATACCCAAAAATTACTTTTAATTCTTCCATCTTGTAGAAAATTTGCAAGAATTTAACCTTGTTTTACCTCATTTTCTGTCACTCTATGCAATGATTGGATGATCATTTTATGATCCTAAGCCTTCTGCAGAAGATCAGCAACTATGATTATTGATTGCTATTAGGATCCGATGAGACTTTAAACTAGGGCTGGACGATTAATCGAAAAGTAATCGAAACCGAAATTCAGAACCTCTAACCGATGTAATTTTCCCATGTCGGTTATTTCGTTTTTTGTAATCCTGTTAATACTTCCCCCTTAAAAGCATACTACCGCGTGTGTAGCCACATGACTCTGCCCCGTTCTGTCAGTTGCATAAAAGCAAAACACGGAGGTGAACGCCGGTTCAACACATAGTGATGGCCTTGCGTCTTCACTAAACTTTGTCAATTGTATTTGTTTTATGGTTTGGATATTCAAGCGATTAGATGATCGGATGTGTATTATTATATCGAGCTACCATGTTCGCGCTAGGGCTGTAAAAAAAATAATCAAATTTCGAATATTCGTACAATTAAAAAAAGAATAATAATCCACATTTCACATTCGAATTGTAGGTGTTCGTTAAGGAGGCAGCTTTAAGGCCCGCCTCGGGTATACTTCACATTCCGCGTTCTGTTCCGTCTCACACAGCTTCATCCGCACAGCTTTCAAAAGGTGGACGAGCTCGACGAGCAGTACCACTTCTGTCATCTTTCACCTCGTGCATGCACTGTTGAAAGCCGCGCAACTCGTCCGCGTGCAGACACTTTTTAAGACCGCGTGGATGGATGCGCAGCTGTCTGCGAGCACTCTTGATGACGAAATGTACATAATGCGGATGGTGCGCGGATGGTCAAATTATACTTTGGCCTTTATCAGTGGCGCACGAGATGCGACGACAATATAAAAGCGTCATTGCATTAGAATGTTTTTGTTAACCTATATAGTTGAAGCAACTAGATGGAGCGCTGCTCAATCAAAATATTGCGGAAAAAGAGAATGTGGAGAAGATCTTGTTTACCCTAACCCTAACCAAGTCATTCACACAGAACGCTTATTTCACACATTTTCTAGAGAGGGACGTCTTCTATTACCCTTGCACTCACGTCTCACACAATAGAGCCGCATGTTTAGAAAGCCTTGTAAAATTAAGGTGGGTTCAGTTTTTTTCATAAAAATATCTTGAGACTTTATGGTGGGTCTTCCCCATCCTTCTGCATCTCATGTTTAAATGAAAAATGTACTCTGTGTTATTGGCTTTCAACCCTTTGAATTAAACTATGCATGCACACATGGTGCTGTTTTGTTTATAGTTCTTAAAGCAACTTAATTATAATTGGTTTATAAACATTATTTTAAATATTGTGCACCTTTTTTCACAGTCATATTTTCTTATGCTTTGAATAAACGTGCATTAGTAATATTTTGCCCAGTGCACCCTCTTGTGGCCTCAGAAGAGAAGCCAAAAGCTTTTCTTCACCCTAACTAAAGGGCTTTTCTGCCATTTTGACAGCCCTAGTTCGCACAGCTGCATTGTGGCACGAATACTCATATAAAGAGTAGCTGTGAAGATCGCGGGCAAAGAGGAATGCAGAAACTAGTTGTCAGCGCTGTCCTGTAATTTATCACTAAAGTAGCTTAGAATCTCAAAACTTATAGCATATTTTTCTACTTTTGAAGGAACTATTTACAACCCAAAGATTCACAATAATATAGAGACGGTATGACTAATTCACACATGCAATCACTCGTACTGGTACTGTGCTAATTTATCTTTATCTGATCTTTATTTATCTCTTACACAGAGCAATGATCTGTAAGAAATGTTACGAACATAGATAAAATAACTGTTGATAGTGAGCTATGATGTCAGATCGCTCTTTCAATAGGAAAAAATATCTCACCTTTAATAGTCAATCATATTTACAGCACAAACCTTGTCAGTGAACTACAAGGGTTTTGATTTTAATCGTCCAGCCCTACTTTGTGGTTTTAAACCAGAAAAAAAAAATGTATGTATGTATATATATATATATATATATATATATATATATATATATATATATATATATATATATATATATATATAAATAAGTGTCCTGTCTTAACTTATTTACACAAACTCACCACCACTATCATTTGAAATGTGAGGGTCGGTAAAATTTTAAAATAGAAGTAAAAATTTAAATAGAAGTATTTTTTAACTTTATTATCTAATATCAGTTTATATCTCACAATTCTTTCTTAGAATTGCGTGTTTGTTTTGCAATTCTTCATTTATATCTTAAAGTCAGATTTGCAAGCTAAATATATATATATTCATTCTTTTTATAATCCTTTGGTGGAATAATGCCATAATTTAATGTGTATTCGCAATTTTTTTAATCTGATGACAAACATTTGAAGAGTAGCTTTTTCCTGAATCAACTGTATTTTTTTATTTACTGTATGTATGTATATGTGAAAGTGTCACTTCTGGTCAAGGAGGCAAACAGGCAGATTCAAACAAGCAGGTGAGTTTATTAAGGCAACTGAGGAGAAGCTTCCAACATAGGAGAACCAAAACTGAAGTGATCAATGGAAGCAGAGAAAACAGTCTTATCTGAGCTGAAACTTCTAGTCCTTCAATAGATAGCAGAGGCTTTCAGGATTGACAGGCTGACAGGTAGGCAAGGGATCCGCTTGAAGCTTGTAACCTTGAGACCAGCCAATGAGTGATTGTGGTGGGTGGGTATTTGAATGGTGTGGTAAGTGGATTCAGGTGTCTGTGATTAGTAATCAGGTGATTGTGGACTGGTGTATGAGGCTGGTTTGTCTGGTGAGGCAGGTGATTTCGTGACATAACCCCTTCCCCCATGGGCTCCTGACGCCCAAGACTGACTTGAGGACAACCGCTCCCCTGGGAGTGGGGCAGTCAGGGTGGGCCTGGTGGAAGTCGCTGAGGAGGGTTGTGTCCAGTATGTCATCTCTTTCTGCCCACGATCTCTCCTCGGGACCGTACCCCTCCCAGTCCATGAGGTACTAAAGCCAGCCTCACTGCTGGGAGTCCAGGATCTCTTTGACTCTGTAGATGGTGGAGGGAAGAGGAGTGGGTACATCATGCTCTGTGGAGGGGGGGAGGGGATAAGTAAATGGTTTTAGCAAGGAAATGTGGAAGGTGGGTGAGATCTGGTCAGGCAGGTGTAACTGGTAGGTGACTTCATTGTTGCATCATGCTATGGGAAAAGGACCTGTGTACTGGGAACTCAGCTTCCTTCTGGGCAGCCTGAGGCGAATGTCCCGAGTGGACAACCAGACGCGGTTTCCGGGTTGATAGATGGGATTGGTGGAGCGAATGTGTGTCTACATTGACCTTGTGTCTCCAGACTGTCCTCTGGAGATGGACATGAGCTGAGTCCCATAACCTCTCGCTCTCATGGAACCAGTTATCTACAGCTGGGACTTCCGAACGGCAGATGCAGGGTGGATGGGTTGTAACTTTTCCCTTCTGGACCTCCCGGCAGAGCAGGTTGCATGAGAGTGGCGGCATGGATTTGGTTGTCAAGTGCCCACTGGATTGGAGACATAAAGACTGAATGTGGTAGGATGGACTCTGGTTCCTCTGGGGTTGGATCAGGCTGGTGTAGACGGGAAAGTGTATCTGCTTTGATGTTCTTACTACCTGGACGGTAAGTGACCACAAAGTTGGCGACTGGTTGGCTCTCCGTCGGAGAAGAGTGGCAAGTGGATAGAAATTTGGAAACCCCAGGAAGCTCTGCATTTCTTTGAACATTGTGGATTGTGGCCAGTTCCGGACAACATACACCTTCCTCTGGTCCATTTGTTTTCCTGCAGTGGTGACGATGTAGCACAGGAAGTGGATGGTGGATTTGTGGAATTCACATTTCTCAGCTTTTAAATACAGGTGATGTTGACAAAAAGTTGATGTTGGATTACCCGGGTGACATGGGCTTTCCACAGAGGTGGAGCAGATGGAGAGGTTGGTTTGGACTGAGATCAGAACAGGCAGATCCTTTAAACATTCCTGCTTACACTCCGCACTCCACTCGAGAATTTCTTCAGTCTTCCAAGTTATGGTGGATTTATGTTTAGAGAGCCAGGGGCATCCCAGGACAATGTCCAAGACAGCCTCCTCCAGCACCAGAAGCGAGATCAGTTCGGTGTGGAAGCACCCAATATGTGAGACCAGAGGTTCCGTGACACCAATACTGATATAATTTTCATATTTTGGAGAACAGTTACAATGCTGTTTCTAGAAAATGTGTTTCTAATAAGGAATAGCAGGAAGACTAAAGATCACAGATGAAATTAAGATTTTCACCTCACAATCTGAGAATAGCTTTATTACAGTAGGTGTTTTTACCATTTAGTATTTACGAATTTGAAAATTATTTATTTATTCAAAGTAAAGTGTCTGCTGTCGAGTCATCAGATGTATTAGCAAGGTCAAGGTTAAAGCAACTTTTTCTTTCTCTCCGAATAAATAATTGAATGAACGCACAAACCAATCACACTTTGCCTTTGTTTACTTGTTCCCATGGTTATTCATTTGATTTAGTTGTTATGTTCAGGTGTGTGTGTGTGTGTGTTTGTGTGTGTGTGTGTGTGTGTCACTTATCATGTGTATTTAAGCTCAGTTGTGTGTCAGTACAGGGGTTGGGTTTCATCTGTGTGTATGTTGGATTGTTTGAATTTACAATATGGATCATTAAATAGTGTTATTCTTCATCTTCTTTGTCGTAAGTGTGATTACCTTACAATGTTGACAGAAATCCACTAGAAGTCTAGGCAGTGAATAGATGTTTATTCTAGGATGTAAAATATTTTAATACTTTTCATTAACTTGAATATGAACAAGGCAACATTAAATCAGGAGATGACCTCTGCATTATGCAGCACCATGTCTCCATTGAAGGTTATGTTCCAGCAGAGCATTGACCCTAAGCTCGAAAATACCCAGGGATGGATGAAGAATAAACGCTGGAGTGCTCTGAAGTGGCCCGATTTATATTCTGTTTAATATCAATGGAGAGATTGGAAAACAGCATTTGGCACAGGGCACCCTTCAAATCACAGAGAATTGAATCATTTTACAAAAGGGTGGACCAAACTGCCGGTGGAGAGGTTTAGAAATGTCCTCAGTGGCCACAGAAAACACTCCACACCAGTTGAATCATCTAAAACATGTACTACCAAATATTCACTGAGTTTGTCAATGTTTTCCAGGCAATTTAAGGATTTCACTGTGTAACAAGCAGAGCACTTGCAGCCTTTTGCTTTGCTTTGGTCCACTACAAAAAAAAAAAAAAACCCTCCAAGATATAGATGTGTTTGTGTCTTCATGGGAGCAGATTTGGAGACATTAAACATTATATCACTTGCTTACTAATGGATCCTCTGCAGTGAATGGGTTCCTTCAGAATGAAATTCAAATAGCTGATAAAAACATCATAATAATCCACAAGTAATCCACACCACTCCAGTCCATTAGTTAACACACTGTGAAACCAAAAGATGTGTAAGAAACAAATCCATTATTAAGATATTCTTAAAGGGATTAGCCCATAAATTACTCAACCTCAAGTCATCCTAGGGTGTATATGACTTTCTTTTTTCAGGTGTATCCAGTCAGAGTTATATAAAAAATAGTCTTTGATCTTTCAAGCTGTTTAATGGCACTCAGCGTGTGTTGCGGTGCATCAGTCCAAAGTTAAATAAAAAGCACCCATTTGTAATAAAAAGTGTCTCACACTGCTCCAGGGGTGAACAAAGTCCTCCTGTAGTGAATCGATGCATTTTAATGAAAAAAAAAAATAGCCATATTTAAAATGTAATAATCACTTTAATCTAGCTTGCGATAGCTAGCTTTCCAATACAAAATATTCCAATACTGTAATTCCAAGATAAGAGAGATTTCTAATCAGCAAGTATCCAGGTATACAGAAGAATAATATCTGCCTGAATCTCATTGTGCTACAAATAGACAATGTCAGACAAAAACAATTTAAACTGAAACATAAAATAATAAAATTGTTATAAGTGGGCAGGTAAAGTCAGCACACTAATGCTATTTAATGAGTTTGGCTTTTGTTGTTTTTCCAGTGATGGTAGTGACATTCATGCTCAAGTTCATGCTCTACTTCGAACTTAGATGTTTTGCATGCTGAAGTCATTTCACTGTGAATATGTGAAAGCTAATGTTCTTGAAATACTTTGATCTACATTTTCTCATGATATTGTCAGTGTTGTGTAAATGTTTGATATTCATGTCTCATTATAGTCATTGTGTTCTTTGACAATGGCTCCAGCATTATTAGCAAAGCACACACTAAAAACAGTGCGCTGTGTTAAACTACAAATCTGCTTCAGGTTTTCTTTGATCCGCTCATTTTATGAGCCATTCAGGCTAAAGGGCGGCCATGAAAGAATGAGAGACTTCAGCTTTCATACGCTTTATTGATTTCTGTGTAGCACAGAGTAAATCACATGCAGATGTTTGTTACTCCCGTGAGCAGCTAATAAAGGACAATTTACGAGACCCTACAAGCACCTTTACCTTTAGTAGTCATGTGGATGATCATATCGCATGAAACTATCCTGGAAGAAAGGAAGAAAAAGAAAAAAAAAACTTTTTTTTTTTTTTTTTACATTTGCACAGTGGATTTAGAGTAATAGCCGTAGCAGGTGACCAATACAGAAATGTTGCATTTAGATTAAATACACCTAATTACAGAATTGACCTTTGACAATAGTTAATGTAATTTACAGCCTGTTCTCACTCACTGAGATTTTAAAGCCACACTGTCAGTCAATAGATGGATGGATGGATGGATTGATAGACAGGGACTCTCCATAGGCATAATGATATTAATACTGTACAGACTGTATTGTCTATCACCCTACACCAACACTACACCTAACCTAACCCTTACAGAAAACTTTGTGCATTTTTAGATTAAAAAAAAAAAAAAAACGTATTTATTTATTTTTAAGCATACTAAAATTGTGTTTTTTCTTTTTATGTCTTTTAAATTACAGGAAACACATTAAGTGTCCTCATAAAGCACCTTCACATTGTAATGCTTATGTCATTACTGAAATTGGTGTCCTCATAAACCACTCAGGGCCCGGTTCCCTGATAAGGCTCACTCTTAGCGTGCTAAGAAGACCTCAAAAGATATATCTTACCAAAGTTGTTTATGTTCCTAAGTGCATTCCCCAAAGAGTCCCTTAGGAAGCTTCTTAGCACGCTGCCTCTTACGTCCGAGAGACGTATATTTATCTATCAGTAAAATATAGACTATAAATTAAATTATCAAATGGTCAGTAATATGTTCACACGATATGTTGTCACGGTTAGACGAACCGGGTATCCCTCGCTAATCTTCCACCCTCCTTATCCCGTTGTGCCACTTGTGCCGCTTCTTGACATGGGTTTAACGACTTCTAAAAATTATGTAATACACTTTTATATTAATGGTAAGGTACTTTACAATCAGAATTGATAGGCAAGCAGCTGCAGTTACTTCTGTTTAATGCGTTATTGATTGCCATTGGTTAATGTTTTCAATAAAAAGCAACCTATCTACAATGAACAGAGAGAGAGAGTTAGATACAGAATATGGTGGGGAAGCAATGTAAAAATGGGAACCAAGATTTTAGTCAGAGGAACTTGAAGATTTGCTGGACCTTGCCACCAGTTCAGAGATCACACACCTATGGTCCACTATAACCTGCACGTTTATGGCCGTGTATCCCTTTCGCGATATGTACACCTGATCAATCACTGATGGATTGGCTATAGGGATGAGTGTGCCATCCACCAGGATGTAATCCCCAGCATGGCGCAGAAGGGTTTTGGTGACAGTGTGGACGCACCTCCAAACTGAGGATTTGCTTAGGCCATAGCCCTCTCCCATGACATCGATGAAGCTCCCTGTATAGGAAAAAGACGTAGTGCTGCAAGCAGCTGGACTTCAGGTCTGAGAAGGTCCAGCAGCTCCATAATGAGTTGTCTTGGGAGATGATTTTTTTTAATATAGCCACGTCAGGCAAAATGTCAAAAGGGCTTAAGTTTTGCCGAATATAAAAACTGACATGGACCAAACAGCTCTGCTGCCGGTGCCGTCTTTGATTCAATACAAGGACACGTTGGATCGCTGCCATAGTTGGTCACTTACTGGACACCACCATGCTTAGCCATTTATAGATCTTAGTCATTTATAATTATCAAAAGTGATTGCTAATTTAAACGCTTTAATTACATTATGAAATAGCCTAGGCTAATTACCACCATATTAGTTCTGATACCACATAAAGTCAACTTCATAAATAGGCCTGTATCCATTGCGAACATATTTTATTATGAGTCTTAAAATGTCCATAATATAAAATCATTGTTGTCATACCATAGTTTGACTTGTACTGTGCCGATTTCTAAAGACTGCTGCACAGTAGTGGTGAATAGCGTCTTGAGCTCACACACTGCTAAGTGAGAGCTTACGAATAGGTAAGAATAGAACTACTTAGCGATAAGAACGTTTTGGGAAACCGGGGCCAGATCATTGCGCGCACACACAACAGTTCTTTATGGCTCTCGAATCAAATCTGATTTTTTTTTTTTTTTTGTATTACTCCGCTTGCAGCATTTTTTCATTTTGCAGAGTGTCGTGGCCGAGACCTACCTCACCTCGGCCAGACTTTATGGAATTTGCCGCTGGCTCGGATGTCTCAATAGTAGTTAAAGATAAAATATAATTTGTTTTGGGTAAATCTAAAAGACAATCTTTGGTCTCACTAATTTGTTTTTCCAGAGCAAATACAGGTGCTTCTCAATGAATTAGAATGTCATGGAAAAAGTTCATTTATTTCAGTAATTCAACTCAAATTGTGAAACTTGTGTATTAAATAAATTCAGTGCACACAGACTGAAGTAGTTTAGGTCTTTGGTTCTTATCATTGTGACGAATTAGGCTCACATTTAAACAAAAACCCACCAGATCACAATCTCAGGAAATTAGAATACTTCATTAGTGACTTTTTGGCCTTCTGGAAAGTATGTTTGTTTACTGTACATTTACTCAATACTTGGTAGGGGCTCCTTTTGCTTTAATCACCACCTCATTTTGGCGTGGTATGGAGGGGATCAGTTTGTGGCACTGCTGAGGCGGTATGGAAGCACAGGTTTCTTTTACAGTGGCCTTCAGCTCATCTGCATTGTTTGGTCTCTTGTTTCTCATTTTCCTCTTGACAATACCCCATAGATTCTCTCTAGGGTTCAGGTCTGGTGAGTTTCCTGGCCAGTCAAGCACACCAACACAATGGTAATTTAACCAACTTTTGGTGCTTTTGGCAGTGTGGGCAGGTTCCAAATCCTGATGAAAAATGAAATCAGCATCTTCTAAAAGCTTTTCAGAAGGAACCATGAAGTGCTCCAAAAATTCTTGGTAAACAGGTGCAGTGACTTTGGTTTCCAAAAAAACAATGGACCAACACCATCAGATGACATTGCACCCCAAATCATTACAGACTTTGGAAACTTAACACTGGACTTCAAGAAACTTGGGCTATGAGCTTCTCCACCCTTCCTCCAGACTCCAGGCCCTTGGTTTCCAAATGAAACACAAAACTTGCTCTCATCGGAAAAGAGTACTTTGGACCACTGGGCAACAGTCCAGTTCTTCTTCTCCTTAGCCCAGGTAAGATGCCTCAGGAGTAGTTTAACAAGAGGAATACGTCAACTGTAGCCGAATTCCTTGACAAATCTGTGTGTGGTGGCTCTTGACGCCTTGACCCCAGCCTCAGTCCATTCCTTGTAAAGTTCACTCAAATTCTTGAATTGATTTTGCTTGACAATCCTCATAAGGCTGCGGTTCTCTCAGATGGTTGTGCTAGAGGTCTTCACGGGTCCAAAAATTCGTGCCCGATGCCGAAAGAGACCCGTAATGTACTACACCGAACCGACCTGGACCCGTCTATTATTTCAAAAGCTGGACCCGGGCCCGTGTAGATCCGAGAAATGCCTACCCGGACCCGTCTATTATTTGAAATCTGGACCCGAACCCGCCGGGAAGACACAGACCCGACCGGACCGATTGTCACATATTCAACCTTAAATTGCTATGACAAGTCAATAAACCTGTAGCGAAAAATACAACTTTTTGTTTTACCTAATTTAAGGAGCCGTAGTCTCTCTTCCTCTTGCCAAATCATCACAATTAAAAGAACCAAAGACTTAAACTACTTCAGTCTGTGTGCATTGAATTTATTTCACAATTTGAGTTAATGAATGAACTTTTCACGACATTCTAATTTATTGAGAACACCTGTAGTTTCGGCTGAAGGCAATGTATTATAATTTAGCAACTATCATGATGGCTGTTGTTGTCATTTAAATATTATTATTCTATAAATAGTATTTGATATAATTAATAGTAGTATTTATGAATAGTTTAGTATTGGGAAAGGGGTGTGCTTGTGATGGTGATTTTAGTGACATATTCCATGATATCACATGGTTACGAAGTGTGATATTGGTCATATGTGACCTTTGGCTTAGATAATAGATGATATTATAATTTATTTTATGCCTGTACACAGAGCAGTAGGAGGCAAAATGGTAAGTTCAGTGACTTTGTTTCCACCCACAGCAGTTCTACATAGCTCTGCTGCACTTAATATAACATTAAACATGATGGTGTTATAAACAAAACAACAGACACAAATAAAACATGAATCTGAAATCAGAATTGAATCTCATCACACACACAGGCCAAAAAGGCCTAAAATTTCAGCGGGCTTATCGTCCATGTCCACATGAACATACAGGGCTCTTTCAGTATGTGGAGGCTTGAGTATGAATGTGTTTAAATTAATTTTTAAGTCATCAAGATGTCATTTCTGAGCCTGGTCACAATCAGATCACAAATGAGGCTGATCGTATGTCTCATTTCCCAGACCAGTGATATGCTGCAGTTCAGCAATATAGAGATAAAACAAACACATGCATACATACTTCTGGCTTCCCAGGCTTTCCACTACATGTTGAAGCATGGTTACAGGGATTTGCTCCCATTCAAACACAAAAACATTAAGCCTGTCAAGTTCTTCCACAGCAGATTCAGTAAATCCTTTCTTTGTGGACCTCGCTTTGTGCACAGGAACATTGTCATGCTGGAGCAGAAAAGACCCTCCCCAACCGTTACATCTGCTGTAGGTTCGAAGCACAGAATTCTCTAGAATTTTCTAAGATTTGTTTTGAATGGAATTTCATACCTGTAATTTGGGAGGAGGTGTCAGCACGCTTTTGGCCATGTGCATACATGTAGACAGGCGATTGCACTTTCACTTTTTCACTTTCACATTGATATCCTAATATTTTATTTAAATGGAAGCGACCTGAAATGGAATTTGTATCTCCCAATCTCACTGAGCATGCAGTCAAAACACAAAAATGTTAACAGCGTTATCAGTTTTTACAAGCTGGGATAAAAGTTTTCACTTGTAAAAGGAGATATTTTAACGTTAGCATGTGTTAAATAGCAGATTTCATGTTCGGCATATTTAAATGATGAAATAACAGAGGGTGGCTCTCGTTAAATTAGAATACATGCCAGTCATGTTGCACGAACATTAGCCTGCCAGGATAATGATCGCTCTATAGGTTACAGTCTTACCGCGCTACACTCAGATAATGAGTTTGAAGTCGTACAGTGTGTACACACAGGTGTGGAGGTGTTTACTGGGAGAAGAAATGAGGAAGTTAAACAAGGTGTTCAGATTTCACAATATGATGATCTAACCAGTTTTTACAAGGTCTTGATTATACACATCTTTTGCAGTATTTAGTCATTTAACATATCTGCATAATATCGCATGCGATTTCAAAATATCTAACAATACAGGAGCACAAATGTCATGATGACACATCGAACCCAGAATTGTTTATGCATCTCTTTCTTTTGTTAAAGCCACATACTTTTGGTGACTGTTGGCTTCCACCGTATGGACCATTTAGGAACATTCTGATGAACTTCTGAGGATTCACCTTAAGAAATGTCTTTCTTAGCATTGCAGTGAAACAGAAGGTGTAAAAACCTTTTTTTTTTAAGTTTAACAGTCTACCTTGTGTAATTATTGTAAAAAGAAAAAAAAAACTACTAATTATCATTCTGACTCTGTTCTAAGTAATAGTGCATAATTTATGTGTGTTTAGTCATATGTATACTTTTCCTTGAATATTTAAAAATAAATAAACAATAATGATGTGCAAAGATTAGTCATGTACAATATAATAAACACTGCAGTATCCAATAAGAAAAGAAAAAAAATAGAATTTAAGCTGATTTCTATTTTATATATTTATTTTTTTAATCTGGTCCTAGAATCTCACAGAGACTTGGGATTGTTCTCTTTTATCTAGCTAGCGACCACTGCTTTAACTGCATGACAATGCCCTGGCAACCATCTACTGAACAACACCATTGGCAAACGTTTGCATAGACCAGCACCATTCACATCTTCCTAAGTTAAACTTTCAGTCAGCATTTTTTATGCATGGCCTTCCAATAACCTGCTGAACCCAAAGGTATTTGCTTGAATTTGTAAGCCATTTGTTTGTCAGCTTCTGTCTTGTTTTAACTTAGCTACATTAGAGATCTCTCGGCCCATTTTAAAAAGCACAAACCCATTGCAGACGCTGTTGTTTACATCTGGTGCTCATTAGCTCCTGTGCACTCATCACAGTCCAGAGATCTTCTGCCTGACCGGCCACAGCAGGCCAAAGCGGTGATTCTGCATGCTCCATGCGTTCCCTCGCCTTTGCATAATCGTTTAGACTGACTGCTCTCGCTGCATGTGAAATGTTGTGTCTGTTTCAGGGATCTGCCTTCAGGGCACTAACAGACCACCATTGATTTGTCTTTTTATCCTCATGTGCTGCTTATCAAACCGTTGGCTATAGAATCAGGTGGCCTACTGGAGGTGGTCTCCCTCTGTCTGTGTTTTCACACTCGGTTTTACCTTCTACCTCAAGGCTCCGTGTCTGGAATACAGATTGAGAACAGGCGAACCCCCCCCCAACCCCCCCCCCCCCCCCCCCCCCGCCTGAATGTACCCAATACATTTATAATAACTCTGTCCTTATATGATCCAGATGATAGGTGATGTTTGCTATGGCTATTGCTCTTGCATTTGCACATGCATACTTTCCTGAAAAACAAAGCCTTAAGCGTTCACCTTTGGCATGTCACTGGTCACATACTGTACCTACTGTTTATGATGTGGCCATGAATCATTCTTCAAATTATGTGTCTTGTTGAGGAGATGCGTGTTGCTACTTTTTGATGCAATTTTAAACTGCTGGGTGAAAACATTTTTGAAAAATAGACTATTGCCTTTAAATTGACTGTAGACTTATTCAAAAGTTTGGGGTCAGTAAGATTTAGTTATTAGGAAATAAATGTTTTTATTTAGCAAGGATGCCTTAAATCCTGAAGAAACCTTAAAAAAAAAAAGATTAAATGTAGCATGGTTTTCACAAAAAATAAGCAGCAGCACAACAATCAGAAATGTTTCTTGAGCAGCAAATAAGCATATTAGAATGATTTCTGAAGGATCATGAAAAGACGTCAGTACACACAACTTTTTAAGTCCACTAAAGTTAATTTACTTTCCTTTCTGATATTTTTTAGCGGACAAAATGGTGGATTCAGCATTATGATTGGTCAAGATCGCTTGTCAGTCAAGCTCTTTGCGAACTGTCAATTACAAAAGTAGCACATACTCAGACAATATTTGATTTTGCATGCAGTCTTGATAGAGGGCTTTCTTGATTTTGGCGAGTAAGCAACAACATATTCTAACAAACACATCAACATAAAACCTAAAAAAGTGTTAACAGTAAAAAGCACTTAATTTTGTCACCACATAGCAAACAAACATAACATACTACCATCATGGTGATTACATATATATATATTTTCATCAGAAAATGTATGAAACATTTTGTTTTGTAGATATTTAATTGTGCAGAATTAGTCAAGTAAGTGTCGGAATCGAATTAATTCAGTGCAACATAGAAATCTGACACAATAAGGGATATTCAAAAGCAATAGCCAGACAATACTTGTTATCTCTCTGTCTGATAATAAAGTTTATGTTTGGTTGTATGAAGCCCGTCTGGCTTTATAGCAGGTCACATGTTGAGAGGGACATGTGGAGTTATTAACATTTATTCTGTCACACATCAAAGCCACACTGATGGTGACATGTATTAAACAAAACCACCTGACAGCAGATACCTAACATAATTACCTCATCTCACTGAGAGGACCACATGTCTGAGGAACTGCTAGGAGAAAATGTGATTGTGAATGAGGTTGTGATTGTGTATTAGTGCGTGTGTATTTGGGTCCTCCAGTAACAATGAAAAACATATACAAAATCCACTCAGATAAAACAACAGAGGATGTAGATTTACCAACAATGGTTATTGTGTTCGTGTGGAAATGATGACATGAATTGGAGAACACTCAGAGCACTTCCAGTGTTCCAGTAAAATATGGCTGCTAATAGCCTTCCATCTGCCGTCAATCACAGAAGGGTCTGCACAGGTCACGTCATTCGTGCTGATGAGTCTTTTGTCATGTCTGTCAGCACCTGCTTGGCACATGACACAAGCGTGACAGGATACGGGTCAGCAACACTACATTGAGTAATGTTAATAATGTAATACTGTCTGTATTCACACCAGGGATGTATAAGGATAGTTGGGTACCAAAGTAGTAAAGCTGACCATTGCTATTTTAGTATCACTGAGATATTATTATATATTGAAAAAATGGTTAACCTGCAATTGACCCTTAGCAAAGACCCCCCCATATGTATGTGTGTATATATATATATATATATATATATATATATATATATATATATATATATATATATATATATATATATATATATATATATATATATATATAATTCATACTATGAAGTCTTTTATTAATATTTCAAATGATTCATATTCTTATTTTACAATCTCAATTTCATTTTTAGTTTTTTTTGCAAATTAGGTGCAGGGTTTTGACACTTAATTTCTTAAATTATATTTTTGTTATATTTTATTTCCATTTCAGTTAAAGGTTTTTATTTTTTTGTTTGTATATAACCCTGAATCTGACTAGTGAGTGTCTAGATTGCTTAAATTGTCCAGTCATTGGTTTTTTAGTTGTTTTGTCTTTATTATGATAGAACAGAGAGTATATCTGTGGTATGTGTGCTATGAATCATTGGTGTGCTGCCCAAGAGGCTATTGGCACTGATTTGAAAAGGGTTTGTTGCCAGTTAACTGACTGTCTTTTAGCATATTAACCACTTCAGCTGTTATTTAGATTTTTTGAGAATTAGGCATATGCAATATTGTTCCCCAGAGTTGATGTGGTTAACAGTGAATGGTCAAATCCACTGAAATAATCTCTGAAAGGTTGCATCTCTAAATTCATTCTCTTAAAAGGACCACTGCTATCCATTAAAACACACTTTGCCTGGTTTCTGTTCCTTTTAGCATCTTACGCCATGAGCGTTGCATTTTTTTTAAGATGAAATGTCAATTTAAAATAGTTCATCTTGGGGGCGGAATGTTATTCCAGACAGACTGATGATGATGAGATCAGATCTCTGTGTGGAGCACTGGGTGCTGTCAGACTCCTTTTACAAACAAAAATCTCACTGGATTATCATATTTAATGGAAAAAATTAATGTTTGGAAATGTAAACTGATATTTACTACTGAAACACTACAGCAAAAGATTTTTTTTTTGCCTCTAACTTTATTATCAGTGTAATGTTATAATAGCAGCCTTAATTTAACAAGATCAGTCTCTTGATTTCCAATAAAATATGCTGTTGTGTAGTTTTTGTGCAGTATAGATTCAGGGTCTGGCTCAGGACCAAAGACACAGAGATTAATGTGCTGCCTGGCATGAGCTGAGCTAATGCACTGCGTTGACACGTGGACACTGTCCCGTGTTTTAGGTCTTATGGATGTGCTATATCATCATGAATATCAAACAGCGTCTAATGAGTAGTCAGTGGCAGATATGAACATGAGAGAGCATGCTGGAAGACATTATGATGATTTATTTTACTTTGGTCATCTCAGCAGCTTTAACTGCTGCATAAAATGTTGCTTAGCTATGAAGTGGAAAACTGTATGTTCTTGACACTATGTTTGAAAATATTATAAACAAATCAAATAGATTTTGATAAATAAATCCAAATCTTTACAAATAAGCATGTGATATTAGCAGTGTTGGTCATCTTACTTGAAAAAAGTAATTAGTTACAGTTACAAATTACTTCTCCCAAAATGTAATTGAGTTAGTAACTCAGTTAACAAATTGTAAAAGTAATTAGTTACTCAGCAAAGTAACTGTGAAATTACTTTTTATGTTCTATAACGCTATTACCTCCTATAACACTACAAGTATTTTAGAAAATGTTGTATTTATTTGAACTCAATAGATTGCAGCCTGCCATATATTCATATAAATAAAAACATATAAAAAATTCAAGTACAAAATTAAGACCAACAAATTTAAACTTGGGTAAAAAGAAACATAGGGAAACCTGGCCATTAGTGCAAATCTTTGTAACTGTATATTAGGCCTAAAGTTACTGCACAATTAACAGAACACTATCCAACTCTTATGGTGCGTTCACACCAGATGGAAATAGAGCATCTGGCGTGTGTGATTTCAATGTTAAGTCAATGCAAAGATGCGAATAGACAACCTCCGAAAATTGGCGAAACACATTTTTAAATAAACCGCATATTTGAGTTTAAAACAACTACATTCTCGCATTAAATACTTTTAAAACTGCATTTCATGACACGATAACAGTAATATTTAGGAAATGATCTGAATAAAAATGGTGGTTGAAAATGCTGAGTGAACTCAACTGGCAGAAGCCCCCCATGACGCGAATTCGCGTCTGTGAAGCGTATGAACTCAAAATGTTCTGCTTGAGGCAGACGTGGATAAAGTATTTTTTCCTGGGCATACCGTGCATGTTGCAGAAACATTCTCGCCTTTAATTCTCGGTATTTCCAGTTCGAGAACGCCATTATCGCTGAAACCGTCTTGTGTTTAGTGGTTGTGCAGTGAGACAGCGTGAGCAGGGCACCGCCTACCCAGCCAATCATCATCTGATTTGCAATGGTGTCACGCTGCTGATGTGTAGCCATAGCCAAAGCATGACACCTCGCGCTTTATTCAACCAAATTGTAGTAACGCGACACTTTACATTCTCAGTAAAGATAACGCGTTGGAACGATGAGAAAAGTAATTAATTAGATTACTCAGTTACTAAAATTAAACTACGTTAGTAACGCCATTATACTTAAACACCGTTACTCCCAACACTGGATATTAGTATGTAATTCTGAAAATTGAGGAAGATCATTTCAAAAGCCTACTGTATTCAAGGCCATATATAATATGTATAATTTCTTATCTATATGGCATAAATGGCATGTATTACATATATAAACATGCATATGTTTGTCAATATAAGAAATTGATAAACAACAAATTAGGAGTTGAATTAAAAACGTGTAGTTAATAGTTAGTTAAAAGTGAGAAAGTGGGACCGGAGTCATTTAAGAGTGAATAGTACCTTATTACACATCTTATATATTCGAAATGTAAGTAACAGTAGAAGATGCTCAGAAATATTTATCAAAACAGTACAAGGTTGTTTGAAAATGTGAGGAAATGCAAAGCCGTTTGTTATTGCATCTGAATGGTCTACTGTGTTGCGTGTTGGTCCATTTTTATCACCGTATTTTCCGGACTATAAGTCGCACTTCTTTTCATACTTTGGCTGGTCCTGCTACTTATAGCCAGGTGCGACTTATTTATCAAAATTAATTTGACATGAACCAAGAGAAAACACTATCATCTACAGCCGCCAGAGGGTGCTCCTGTGGCCTGCACTGAGCAGCATAGAACGACCCTCGTGGTTGTAGACGGTAATGTTTTCTCTTGGTTCTTGGTTCTAAATAAATGCGACTTATAGTCCAGTGTGACTTATTATTTTTTTTCTTGTCATGACGTATTTTTGGACTGATGCGACTTATACTTAGGTACAACTTATATTCCCAAAAATACGGTATATTGATTTGTAATCGGTGCTCTGTTTCTGCCATTGTGTGTTCGACAGGATTCCTGTTTTTAATTGTGACCTGAATTTAACTGCTTTATTGCTGCAGGGCTGCTTTCAGCTTCTAATCAAATGTTTACATTGTGCCAGAGCTTAATAACATAGCCTACTTCTGATCCGACATACATAAATGATGTGAGAGATACTCACAGGCTCTCTGCATCTTCTGGTCTAATCTGGGTAGAAAAAAACACTAAATATTGTGTGTTAGGATTATTAGGAATGTGTGTTGGGATTATTAGGACTGTGTGTGTTTGTGATTTTAGTGCAAACAACAACTGTGTTTTAAGCACTTAACTCCACACGATCCAGTTTACACACTGGAAAATGTAATGATCAGGAAGACATGGAAGCATTTTTTTTATGATCAAAATTTGAAAATATATATAATTATTATTATTTTTTATTATTTTTAAAGTTGTTTAGGTTAAAAAACTTTGTACAGCTTATTTTTTTCAACTTAATTTAAAGTCACTATTGTATATATAATAATAATAATTATAATAATAATAATAATAATACAAATAAAAAAATAACTGGTGGAGTGATTCTAAAATACACTGACAAATTGTGTTTATTTATTTGTCTGTTGGTAGTTTGTTTAGTTATTGATAGTAAATTTCACAAACAATTACAAAATAACATCAACTAGCCTTTTTTTCTCTCAGTATATGCTAGATATGTAACATCCTTTACAGCCAAATACTCTGAACCAATGGTATTACAGTCAACTTAAGTAAAACAATAAAAAAAGTTACTCGAAATAAAATAAATAAATGAATATAAAAATAAAATACAACTATTTATTTATTAATAAATGAATTCAAATGACAAAGAGACAACTAAATTAATAAATCCTTATTTAAAATGAAAATGAAAACAGAAATTATAAAAATGAATTCAAAGTATTAACAAAGACAACATTAGAATCTCACTGACAATAAATTAACACTTCTGAATTGGCTTGCGAGATGGGAAAATGTTGCCACTCAAATTGCATTCAGTGTTTTTTGGACATGTTTATGCTGTTACCAGATTTGACAGATTTCTTTAGTGAATTGTGCGCTAATGCACATGCTACCACTATTCATTAGTGTTCAGTAGCCCAGTGCCATGATTTTTATTGCAATCAGATGACACATAGTGTTCCTTGGAATTAGTCCAATCCCTTGTTAAATCCTGACACTGATTAAGGTCAACCTGAGACTGATTTTCAGACTGAATGTACAAAACAATTGGCAGCGCAATGGACTTTTGGCATGAATATCTTTCTTTTTTAGCAGCAGAGAAAGGCAATTGAATGGAAGAGTTCTTGGAAGGAGAGGAGGATTTGTTAACATGCAGTTGGTTATTTATTGATCTGCACTTATTGATTAGTCAATTGAATTAAATGTTCTTATATTGCCTAAGAGCAATACTGCCCAACTGTTCAGTGAGATAACAAACCATTAATAAGTGCACATGCAAATCTAAACCCTCTTGTATTGCGTGAGATCAGAGTAAAATCTCAGTTCTACCCCGAAGCACTTCAGGGAACAACCCAAACGAGTTCACTAATGACTAATTACTCCTCAACCGTTTATTACTGAAGAGCTTTCAAAAGTTTAAAACTCATCTTTCAAATATTAGGACAAATTATATTACTGTGTCTATAATATGCTTTCAACATCTGCCAACTATTTTTCAAAGCTCAATATTTGCTTGTCTTAACTGGTTTGGGCAGGTTTTGCTGGTCTCGCAGCTGGTGTTCAGATGGTTTATCTGGTCAGATACCTGGTCTAATAGAAATACGACTGAAAACTGGCCTAAAACTCCAGCCTGGTGGCCATCTAAGACCATCAAACCACCAGGCTAGTTATCTAGCAAGATAAACTATGTATGTATTCACTTATTTCTTTACATTGTAAAACATTAAAGATCTTTGTAATTGTTACCACAGCTTTAATGCAATATTTGCAGATGTCTTGTTACATCTGAAATTATTTGTTTAGCATGTGTCTTAATGCAATAAAGTGTAATAATGAATACAAAAGTATTAGAATGATAACTATAATTAATGCAGTTCATTGCGAGGCTTAACTGATGCACGATACAGTATATAAAGGCTTTAGTTATGTTTCCTCTCCAATTAGGCACTTTGTTAACAAGCAGACATTAGAGAGTACTGCTGATAAAGATGCTGATCAGTGGTCCGTGTTCAGCAGATGAACTCAGAGAGGAAGTGCTTTGATCGCTGATCTGACAGACGGACAGACAGCAGGATTGACATAACCAAAACGACACACAGGGACAGATGCCTCCCTTTGTTCTTTTCCTTTATCCATTTCTAAACGGTTTCCTCTGTGTAGAGAAGATTTTACATCTCAAGACAAGGCCAAAATTGTGCATCATGACAGTTTTATTTATGATGTAGTTTTTTTTTTTTACAACCAATAGTACACAGGCAGACAAAGGTTCATTCACTAACCTTTAGCCGCAAGGGTTAATAATGTCATGGTTATGAGATTGCAAAACTCTCAGAAAAAAGCCACTGAGGTGGGACTCCTTCAGCTAATATACATACTAATACGTACAGTATATGTTTTAATATTTACCTTAAAGGGGTCATCCGATGCTACATTCAGTTTAACAAGCTGTTTGAACAGAAATGTATGTTTGCAGTGTGTGTACACAAACAAAAAAATCATTTATTTAAATTTTTTATATCTATTAAAATATTTACCCCTTTCTCAAATCGAGCTGAGCTCAGATGCTTGTCTTTGTGACATCACACAGATATGCCCCTCCCACAATAGTTTGATTGACAGTAGTGTTTCAGTACAGACTGGACTTGTGTCTTACCTTAGACCAGTATTGCCAAGACCATGATTTTCCTGTGGAATTGGGATACTTTAACAATGGTGTCACGGGTTGTTTTTCATGTCAGCAGGTTTAAGCGACCCCAATAACATGATTTTTTATCATGGGAACCCAACCAAAAACATGCATTTTAATACTCTGCAAAATGTGCTCTGACTAGCTTTGGGCTAGTTTTAGGTAGCAGTTGGGTGGATTTTGAGAAAACCTGGCAACTCTGTCTTAGACCCGCCCTGAGTGAGCTGTCATCAGTCTGCCATTGTTTTACCTCCAGAAAAGATGTAGACCGGAATGATTCCCAAGTGACTGAGGTGTTTTGTTGTTGGATGTAACAATGAACATAGCAGTTGTCATTTATTCCCGACATCTGAGCCGCTGAAGACACAGTGTATTACATTGGTTTTTAAGGGAATGCTCCCTTGATCTACCTAAATACGTGTATGTTCGCACCAATCATTCGTGGCCAAGCTTCACGTACAGAAGTTAGTATAAGGGTTTTTTCAATGAATCTTTGCAAATCTCATTTCCTAATATTGTGCTAATTAGCAAGTTTCATGAGGAGCGTCTCGCTGTAGCTTGCGGTGGACATCCAACCCCGCCCACATCCAAGTGTGACGTCAGACGCCACGCCTATGCCATACGTAAAAATACGTCATCGGGTGATGCCAGGTGAACACCCATGTGTTGTGTGCATGTGCAAAAATGGCGGAAGTATGTTGTTTCGGGGATCAAATTAAATAATGTTATCTTTCGTTTTACTAATACAGGTTAAATAACTTGTATTAAATAAATTTAAATGGTACAAATTAAACCTAGGCCACATCTCTAATGTATGGAAGTAAATTCATCCAAACAGTCGGTAAAACGCGTGCATTGGTTGATTATACTTAGGCAAATTAATAAAATATTTATACCTTTCGCTGTTCACTTATGTAATGATAAATTCACATATTTTATGATCGATTGTAACATACCTTAGACAATATCAAAGTTAAGTAGACAATTTTGTTTAAGGCATTTTTAATTATCTAATTCTCTAAAAATATGTTTCACTCATAAGGTGGGAACGTTAGTGATCATATCACTATTTTAAGGATAAATATGCGTGTTAAGCAATAACTGGAATCCTCCCCTCTTTATTTTTTTTTTTTAAATGTGTTTATTTTTCATATTTCTTTCATTTTAAATAAAAAAATGTTCCTGACTTTGGCAAATTTATATACTTCATTTGGTTTTAAGTATTTTTATTTTCCTTTTAATTATATACAAGAACAATTATGATCTAGCCTACACACTATTTTTAATATGTGCATGGAAAAAAAAAGTTTATCACCTCGCAAAAAAGAGCAACATTTGCATGATATGATTGACGGTCCTCTATATAGACTAAGCTACACATACATAGGCTTAAGTCATTGGTTGCTTTGATAGATTATGTAAGTAACATGGCATTGACTTTTGGGCCTTTTTCCATCAACACAAATATATATAAAAATGTGTCCAAGTCCTATGGATGCATAAAGATCAATAAAAAGACATCCCTTGTTTCAATGGGTATTGTTATATTTATTTCACAAAACAATAATATTCAACAATGTAGAGTAAATAAATTATTATAAATTAAATTTCTCCCAGAAACATGGTATTGACTTTCAGCCCCTGTTCATCAACACATTTTAATAAGAATGTTTCCATATCCTCGCGATTGTCAAAGACAAACACACAGGCATCCCTTGCTTTCTCAGTGTCTCCTTTCAGGTAGTCTTTGATAATATTAGACTGTTTTTCTTCGTCTATCTGGAGAAATTCAGGCTCTGTCACGGAACAGCTGACAGTGGCTCTGAACCCAGCACCATGCTACACCAATGTCCCTTATGAACTTCCTCTTCAGTTCCTCTTTGATCTTCTGTTGAAAGTACAAAATAAACTGTAAATCTAAATAAATAAATCTAAAAATTACTATAATTATTTTCACAAAAAAAAAAAAAAACGTTTTTACCTCATCACTGTCATCTTGACCCATCACAGTTTCCGTACTAGCTGGCTGTTTGGTGATGGTGCACTCTGACAACCTAAAGACAGACTCAAAGGTTAGGTAAATGGACCATTTGTAGAGAATTTTTTTCTAGGAACAAAACATTCTAGGAGGAAACATTTAGTGTTTCTGGGTAGTTTGAATGCAGAAGAATCCGTTTCATTTCATTAACCAGTTGTGTGTACCTTGGATGTGACAGGTTTTGCAAGAGCAAACTACACCACCACCTTCGGAGCTGAGGGATGTCATCCTAACAGATAAAACACAAAATAAAAAAACTGAGAATGCATTCAAAAAACTTCTGGAAAAAATAAATATATAAAAAAAGGAAAACCTTCCAAAAGGAAATTTGAGGTCATCACCTGGCTAAAGTCAAATGTCCAGTCCAGGGCTATATAGAGTGCATACTGAAACAGACAACAAATACCATTGAGAGAATTCAAATATTAAAATGTACTGAAACCAATTTACTGTACTGTACCATACAGATAACACTAGACCGTATTCATCTAAATACTGCATCTAAACTAAACTTCTGCCATCACCATAACTGCTCAGAATCTGTAATTCACTGCTTACCATCAGCATGAACAGACCACAATCCAGTCCCTCTCTCTGGGTTGGAATATTCTATCAAATATTTAAATATATAATTATTTTTTTATACATAAAACTACAGTAGGATAACCTGTAGGATTGTAGAAAAGAAGTTAACAAAACTGTAGAGTGTACACAGCAAGTTACAAAACACACATAGATAAATAACAACAATATTCTCATCACTTTAGTGGTTCCCAAGAAACTACAGTTCATCTTGTTGTTCTTTGAGATTCACATACATATTTAGATTATACAACATATATATACATGTATATATGATTTAAAAACACAAAAACCAATCTATATCTAAAGACATGCTCTCACCATACCTCCATGCTCCACTGCTTGACTTATGTGGTTCTCTAGAAGGTGAAGTGTAAAAGAGAACTTCTCTTCAGTGGTGAAACTGCAGCAGGGGCATTCAAACCCCCCCATCATGGCAGAACTGTTCTGGATCACGTTTGGACTGCAGATGTGTAGGATACTGTAAAACATGATAAATATTATGTATTCATTTTGTGTATTAATATAGAAGGATACAAAGATTTGCCACGAACAGAGTTATCAAGTAAGAAAGACATGATGTGGTTGCTCAAACAAGTTATTGTGCAAGAGTTGTCAGTGTATATCATTAAATATATTCTGTGTTTTGCGTGGGGCCAGTGGAGTAAATGTAGGTGAGACAGGTGAAGTGTGTGTGTGTGTGTGTGTGTGTGAGTGAGAGAGAGAGAGATCAGTATTATGTGTCAGGGATATAAAAAAAAAAAACAAAAAAAAAACATGAATGATGAATCAATGCACATATCAGGATACAGTTAGGAACATTATAGACATTATGAAAGTAAACACTGCAGTGTTGGTAGCCTTATAACATGCCTGTGTGAAGTCAGCCTCGTGTTATCGTTTTGCTGTTAGTTTCACTTCATGTCTAACAAAATATTCCTTGATAATTTAATGTATACATTTAACCATTTTAACTATTAACGTTAAGCAGAGACCTACAGTGTGACAAACACTTTTGGAATTACACCGGGCTAAGAAACAAATTTTTCATTACAGCCATGGCAGATAACTTCTTACTCTTCTGGGCAACTGGCAAATACAGAAAACAACAACTTCTTCTTCTTTCTGGCAATCGCAAAACAATATTTCCTTCTTTTACCGATTAAAAACAACACAAACTTCTTCAACGTATCTTCTAGTCTTCTCGACCCTTCTTCCTGTTTGAAATTTAATGACAACATGACGTAGACGGCTATAGGCGCGGTTTATGATGGCAACTCCGGGTGGGCAGGGTTGGATGTGTGACGTCTTTGGATGTGGGTGTGGTTTCTGACGTCACACTTGGATGTGGGCGGGGTTTATGACGTCACGGTTGGATGTGGACGGGGTTGGATGTCCACCGCAGGCTGCAGCGAGCCCTACTTGAGTTTCATGATGAATGCAGCTAAAGTAAACAGTCCTTCAGAGAGCAGAGGGGTGGGGTCAACATAGCTCATGAACATTTAAAGGAAAATGCAACAAAACGGCTTGCTCTTAAAAGAGCTGTTTTGACAGAGTAAAAATGTTTTTTTTTTTTTTTTTTACACTACCATTGAGAAATTTTAACCAAACTATGTTACATACATTTCACTGAGACCTAAAATAATCATGGGCATCGGATGACCCTTTTAACTTACTAATATGCATCTTTTTAGGGTAAATAAGGTACAAAAGTGTACATTTTGAAAATGTGACTGGCCATTTATTTGATCAAAGTAGTCAAAGTTAAAATAGCACCTTTGCAAAATATTATAATTTAAGGTGTTTTTATGTGAATATATGTTAAAATGTAATTTATTCCTGTGATCAAAGCTGAATTTTTAGCATCATTACTCCAGTCTTCAATCACAAATGATCTTTCAGAAACCATTCTAATATGTATAATATTAATAATAGCTGATATACAGCTCAAGAACAGCTTTATTTGAACTATATATATATATATATATATATATATATATATATATATATAAAAAACTCTTCTTCGTCTATGTGCTCCCCCAAATGTCTCTGCGTTGTGTCTGGGGGATGATTGAATGAGGAGGACCAAAAGATCGTTGTTTTCACAGTGGTGAAGCTTATTTATTGGGCTAATATCAAAAATAAAAATGCATACAAAATCATAAAACGAAACAAAATAGTTTTAGCTGCCGTTATATTAAACCTTAAATCAGGGAGGTTCTCAAAGACTGGAAAAATAACTTTCCACATATGACAAATAATGTTAAATGCCACATGCATCCCAAATACAAAGAATAAAACCCAAAATACTCAAATAAACATTAAACACAATACAATATACAGAAAAAAATTATGTATGTATGTGTGGGTATATATATGTATATATATATAATGTTAATGCGTGTGTGTGTGTATATATATATATATATATATATATATATATATATATATATATGTGTGTGTGTGTGTGTGTGTGTGTGTGTGTTTGTTAACATCTTTAACAGCAATATATGTCTTCAAATAACATGGATGGCCAATATAATTAAATAAATGTAATGGATGTAACAGAGAACAGTGAAAACCATAATTACCTTTATATTTATAGGTATATTTATAGTGTTCCTGTAGCTCAAGTGGTAGAGCATTGTGTTAACAAGCGCAAGGTTGGGGGTTCGATTCCCCGAGAACACATGATGGGAAAAAATTGATAGCCCAAATTCACTGTAAGTCGCTTTGGATAAAAGTGTCTGCTAAATGCAGGGATTTATTTTTTATTTAATTTAATTACATTTTTACAAATAGAACTGAATTAAACAACAGCTCCATCCATGTGAAGAAGGAATATATATATATATATCCTAATACACCTAACATAATACATTAATAATCACAATTCAAAATATTAATAAAACTAATAAGAGGGCAGAAAAGATATTTGAACTAACACTTGGCAGTAGAAAACAAGACAGCTAACTAGATTTTGGAACAGTGTCATTGTCAGGTCAAAATCAGTAGAGCGCAGACTTTCAACCCACAGAAGAAAATGTTATTTAGTTTAAGTATAACATTGGCTGTATCAGTCCCCTGCTGTATGAGCATGTCAGTGGCACAGAAGGGACGTACAGGTGCCTAATTAAACTTTATTAGTGTGTGCTGGGCCCGAGAAAGCTCTTGATGGAAACAGACCACTTTACACAGCAGCCCAGCATATGTAGAGAGGACAGCAGGTGCAATACTCTGGTCCCACAGCCCAACATTACATACTGGAGCCTGCGGCAAGACCGAACGCACCCGGCTGGGCTTCAGTGTACCTGGATCTCAGGAGGGATGGAGAAACGCTGGAGGTGTGAGGATTTCTGGAGCTCAGATTTCAGCAAAACTGCTACTGCACAAGTGTTAACAATAGTAGGCTGTGTGTGGATATGCATGAGCATGTGTTTCACGGAAGGGACTGCAAGGAGCAGAAGACCATACAAGTTAAGTTGCAAATGAGGTTAATTGTTATGCGGGACCATTATTGGACAGTGCTATAAATCTATTGTTTGTGCAGTCCTTTGCAAGTGTTATGATTCTCCATCCGAATGCTAAATAGCTTTATTTTTACTCACTTATATTAGTAGCTAATTAGGAAGTATATAAAATGATTTTGTAAATAAATGTCACAGTGCACTTTTGTAACTGAACCAATAAGAGCTGGCTGTTTGGATCGTCTCAAGCGTAGTTTGGCTGGTTTCGCTCAAGGTGTTTCTGCGAAAAGAGTCTCTTGTGCTTTCCTTGCGTTTTTAATTGGTTTACTTCAATAGATTTTTTTTTTTTCACTCCTTTATAAAACCCTGTGTGAATAGTAAAAGTACTATACTGTATATGTGCAATATCTTAGGGGTGAATTAATTTTTAACTAGATTTACAACTAATCATTACAGTATGAAATATTAATTTTAATCCTAATGACATCAGCTTCATACGAGACTGTGTACTATTTTATTCTGTAATAGATTTTTGTTTTTCACATTCGATGTTTCATATTAAATGGTTAATTTAGCCAAAATATTTATGATTTCTTCAACAAATGTACATAGAGTCATAATCGTCTATAAATGTTGCTTAAATTTTTTTCCAAAGTAATACAGCATCTTTGTTTGACAGATTGAAATGAAAATTGTACTTCATTCATTCATTCATTTGTTCATTCATCCATTCTTTCAGTTATTCGTTCATTTTATTATTTTACTACATCTGATTCAGTATGCAAACATAAATGAGATTGTAGGCTATGGTAGGAACGATAATTTAAAACTCCTTCTTATAACTCCAGGATTCAGCCAACTGGTACAATATATGCGAAATTCAGTATTATCCAAACAAAATCCAAAATTCTGATCACAAACAAATTCATAAGTACCCCCCTCATTTTGACCCATTTGGCGCTCCACATTTTGCTCCCTCGTGGTGGGCAGTGTCGCCGGCTCTCGCACCTGGTCTGACGGTTTGCTCTCTGGCTCTCCGTCATCGGTGGGCTCGGGCTTATGCCTCGTACCGTGGGGAGATTGTAGGCTGGGCTCTGGGTCCAGAGTGGACCTGGCGAGATCCTCCATTGGGCCGACCGTGAGAGGTGACCCATTTCTCACCAGATTCCACTCTATGAATGCGGCGAAATCCTCCCGAGGACCATCTTCGGGCGACAACGCTCTGCACCTGGAGTTCAGGCTGGCGTGATAAAAGGTGCAGAGCGCGTGGTCCGGGTAGCTGGTGGCATTAGCTAGGAAGAGAAACCGTCTAGTATGGTCCTCGAGAGAAAGTCCCAGTTTCACTTCATAACACCTCAATATATCATCAGGAGTCATGGGTATGAATTTTGTGTTGTCTGTTTATGCTTGTTTGAATCTCAGTGATGGTAGCCATTGATTTGCATTTTATGAACCAACAAGGACCACTAAAATTCTCTTTACTGTTCTACTGAAGAAAAAAAGTCCCGTATATCTTGGATGACCTGAGAGTGAATAAATTAACAGCAAATGTTCATATGTTCATCAAGAGCCCGTAACATTGCTTGTTTGTTTTATGTTGGTTACACCACATCTCAGTGTTGTTCGTGAAACATTGAAATACGTGAAGGGGGAGTACTGTCACACACCTGGACTCATTTTGTGTGTTTTTTTGCCCCTGTGACCCAGTTTCTGTCTCTATGTGGTTTGATTAGTTCCCAGGTGTGTCTAGTCATTTCCGCATGTGTTCCATGTCTCTGTTAATTAAGTCATGCCATCCACCTGTGTTTTCCCAGTTATCCCTTGTATAAAAGCCTTGTCCTTTCAGTTCTGTATGGTCGGGTCTACTTGTCTACTTGTTACTTGTCAACTCGTCTACTAGTTACTTGTCCACTTGTCCATTTGTTACTTGTCATTTGTCACTTGTTACCTGTTACTTGCCACTTGCCACTTGCCACCTGTTATTTGCTACTTACCTTGCCTATGTTTGATTTAATAAATCCTTGTTTTGTTTATCCCTCGGCTCCGTGTTCCTTCCAGCAGCGTAAGCCGTGACAATTATACTGGGTCTTTACTGCAAATTAACACTTATTTGCTACACATATCACCAAAAACTTTCAGAAAAGCTGCAGCAAATTTAATGACTTTAGATTGCAAATATCAGAGGGGGAGAAATGTCTTTGGAAGGCCTAGAATTTAATATGTTATGATACATTGCGCACATTTTGGAGCCTGTCATTGTATGTAGAAGAGCAGCAAGATATTTACAAATGTTTTGAAATGTCCAGTTTTGTATGAGGGTGAGCAAATGGTGACAGGAATTCGATTTTTGAGTGAGCTATCCTTTGAAGTTATTTTATAATTCATACATTAGCTTTATTGCTGAATGACTGGACAGTAATAATCACAGCAGTGTTTGGTAGGTACAGTCTCTGTCAGAAATGAATTGAGCACCAGTAGCGGCTTTAGTAATTCTTCAGAGGGTTTTGATTGATTGTCAACCTTCTCCTGCTTTTGAATTTCTCATTTCCTATTCAGAGGCTTTATTCATTTCAGAAGGCTTGACAGTTTCCGAAATGAGACCTTCGTAGCTCTACACATCAACAGAATATAATGGAGTTTGTTCCTTCTCTCCATTTCTTTGCTGGCAATATTTCAGCACTGTTGTGGTGTACTATAAACAACACATAAAAATACGAGTCAATTATAATATCTCTGTATCACAATCTCTGAATAACAGTCACTCTAATGCATCTTCTTCTACGCTCAGATTTCTGCCCATGCTATCTTAATGAAATATTAATTAAATCACTGACTTGCTTTGCTATGTTCTTAAGTCTCTCTTTGTGGATTAATGGTCATGAAACTGCAAACCATTTGCTCCAGATGAGCTCTGCATAACGCGTAATTTTCTCTAGAAGACAAACAAAGTAATACGCAGCCTAAAGTTAGAATACATTTGCATATTTTGGCAGATTATTTTGTGAACTGGTTCTTTTGGACAGTTTGTTTCAATGAACTGATTCAAGTAAACAGTATAGTTAATTTACATAATCACACAAATACGTAATGAATACGCTATTATATTATTAAAGCACACAATAATGACGCGGGACATGGATGTTTAACATATATAAAGTGAATAAATATTCTTCATCAGCTCACATTTTTACATAAACGATGAGAAACCATAAATAATAATACCGTATTTTCCGTACTATAAGTCACACTTTTTTTCATAGTTTGGCTGGTCCTGCGACTTATAGTCAGGTGCGACTTATTTATCAAAATTAATTTGACATGAACCCAGAGAAATGAACTAAGAGAAAACATTACCATCTACAGCCGCGAGAGGGCGCTCTATACTGCTCAGTGCTCCTGTAGTCTACACTGAAGACATAGAGCGCCCTCTCGCGACTGTAGATGGTAAAGTTTTCTCTTGGTTCTTGGTTCTAAATAAATGTGACTTGTATATGTTTTTTTCCTCATCATGATGTATTTTTGGACTGATGAGACTTATACTCAGGTGGGACTTATAGTCCGAAAAATACGGTAATAATTAATAATAATAATTTGGTCCCTTCATTCCAGTGCTCGGTTCACACATGTGCATACCTACGGTCCGAGTCGAACTGTTTCCTCAGTTCAGTGTTGGAGGAACTAAAGCACTGAATGAGTTCATTCATCATAGGATCAGATTTGTCGCTATTTTGGATCATTTCAGGTCTGAGTGACTGTCAGGCGTACGCAGTTGAGTTTTGATTAAGTGAATTGTAGATCTGTGTTGCTTTCAGTCCGATATGGTGAACTGGTTCAAATAATTCACTAAAAAGAACTGGTTCAAAATAATGATTTGTTGGCATCACTCTGGAGCATTTGTCTGAGACGCTAGATTACTGAAGTTGCAAATAATGTTCAGTTTCTTGCACAGACAGATTGTTGCTTCATAAGACCTCAACATATCGTCAGAAGCCACGAGTGTTCATTTTGTGTTGTCTGTATATGCTGATCTGACTCTCCAAGTCAAACAAGAATTAAAAGCAACTTTTTATTTCAGCAGGGCTTAAAGTATTCCGGCACCGGCCGTGCCGGATCTCCAGCGTGTGGCCGTGAGGAAAAAATATATATATAATATTTGAGAGCCTGCGCATGCAGTTTAATATTTTCGAGCCAATTTATTTCTTATACCAATCATATAAGAGGAACGCAGCTTTAACTAACGTTACAAGCCTATCAGAAGCAGAGAAGGGCGTGTCCTTGCAACACAGGATGATTGACGATCATACGTAAATGTCACGTTAGCGTTGTCGGAGAAAACAAAAATGGAGCGTAAGTTTATGAAGCCTTGGGATGATGTCCTAGACTTCTAGCAATAGATAAAGGACTCAAAAATAAATGGCGCTTTTTGGCAGTTGGTGCAAGAAACTGAGAGAGCCCGGGGCTTGTTTCTGCATGATTTGCTCGAGGAAGCTACTGTATGCCAGCAGCGGTAAGAAAGTGCTTGCTCGTTATGATTTACGTCGCGTGCAAGGCAACCCGTAACCCGTGTTTTTCCAACCTTAAACCTGTGAAAGTGCACTGGAATGGCAGTCAAACCCGTGACTTCCCACCCTTGAACTCGTACTAGATCGATGTACTCCGAGTTCTGACGTCACACAGCACGCGAAACAACAGCGCCTACGTTGCCGGGAGTAGAGACCTGGGCTCCCGCAAAACTATGTTATTTTCTCCCACTCCCGGCCGCAAACAATCAAGTTTCGTCCCGCTCCCGCCCGCAAAATCCCGCGGGTAAACGTATAGTGGTTTTTCTTTTTTTTTTAATACATTGCATATTCTGCCTGCTACTCTTATTTTTTCACTTGCTCCCCTGTTGAATATAAATTAAAAAAGAAACGGAAAATAAACAAATGTTTCGTTTTATTTGCGTTTAATTAAAAGTATGAACATGAACAAGGCACTTAGAACATATAAATACAGTAAAAAAAGTAAGAAATGTAAATAAAAAATATATACCTTTTAATAATTAGGCTATATAGCCTAATAAATTATATAATAATAATAATAAACCTGGGTTTATTTCAGTTTCAAAGGAAAAGTAGCTTATGGGGCCTGA
Source organism: Carassius carassius (assembly GCF_963082965.1). Taxonomy (NCBI): domain Eukaryota; kingdom Metazoa; phylum Chordata; class Actinopteri; order Cypriniformes; family Cyprinidae; genus Carassius; species Carassius carassius. The sequence goes on along the minus strand of NC_081758.1, from coordinate 4,004,181 downwards.
GCAATTCATTCAAACATTTAACAAAAAATATCCTTATTCCTCAATAACAAAATAGACCAATTTTAAATATGAAGCTAAATAAATAAATAAAAATAAACTGTACGACTACTTGTGCCCATGCAGGAATATCATGTCATTCACTGTTGAGGGCTTCAGTCTCTGCTCCAGTATGCGACCGCAAATACTGAAAGCCCTCTCCGATGGTGCGCTAGCTGGAATACAAAGTACATGGCGTGTTTGCTTAATCTCGGAAATTCGTCTTTTCCACCACTGGAGGACATCACCCGGTCTGTGTGCTTCTAATCCATCCAATTTGACATTTAAATATATCGCTATTTATGAATCGAATTACGCGTCACTGTCTATGGTATCATCCGCATCCTCCCATTCCGCAAAGTCTATTTTATATTATTATATATAAAGGTCTATTTGTTTCTAGTTCTTTAATTTTGTTAGATATTTACCCTTTGCGGGAGTCCCGCAAATAATTTTATTTTCCCGCAACCCGCACACAATAATATCTTGCCACCCGCGTCCGCATTCACCCATCAAATATTGTCCTGCGCCGCACTCGGTGGCGCTGGGTCCCGCGGTACTCCTGCGGGAGTGCAGGTCTCTAGCCGGGAGCAACTATTAGCTGACACAACGTTGTCTATGACTGACCATGTCTGCAATTAAAAAATACGTGTGTGCACATTTACAGCAGAAAATGATTTGTCATTCAGAATTTCGCAGCCACTGGTCACCCTGTGTAGAAAACTGGCAGAAGACAAAAAAAGCGTTCACTAAACTGTTGGTTTCAAATCAACATGCGAGTTACATCCCAGAAAAAAAAGTGATAATAGCCTTGATTTCACTTCTAATCTTCAGTTTAGCAGTTTAGTTCTTTAATCACGTTGAGCACTTAATTATTTAAGCACTTTAAGCACTTGTTATTGTTTAGGAAAAAACACTTTATTTGACATTGTGCATTGCGCACAATTCTGAGAAATACTGTAGTTGTGAGAAAAAAAGACAGAATTTTGAGATAATTTGTTTTATTTATTTATTTATTATTATTATTATTATTTTCAGTGGGAGAAGCAGGCTTCCATGCAGCAAAGTTCAGTAGATACAAAAATATCAGCAATTTGCATAAAAAACATGAAGCATAATTTTTTAACCATTCCATTTCTTTCTTTTGTAACAGTAATTATTTTAAGATTAAGAATTATGGCACTTAATGCAACATTATAATTAATACAATCTGTATATGAATACAATTCTGAATTTAATAATACAATCAATTTTTTTTTTTTTTTTTCACTTCACTTCACTTTGCCATAAAGCAGAGTTGCCGTCTCATCTTTTCACCATCTATGCTCATCTGACTGGAGCATGATAAATTACACTTTTCTGAATAATGTCAATCACAGTTTTTATTTTTTAATTACCTTTTTGATCGTGCAAAACTTTATGGATGATTCATGAGCAAACTGAATAGGTGTTTTTATTTTGTCACAAAAATGTAATTAAAAATAAAAAACGAATAAAGCTCCAAAGTAGTCAGTGCAATTTACTTTCCTAGAAATTAAACTTGCTGGCTTTTAAATGCATATGACAGTGATTTAGAAGAAACAAATATCTGTGTTTTTACTTGTCATACTTTGGTGACACTGCAGTCAGATTTTTTCTTGGCTGAGTCTAATGTATTTACGATTGCCAAAGCCTCCGGCTCGACTTCTCCACTTACCTTCCCACCGTCTGCATGGTTACCATGGCAATGGTTACCGATGGAGAACAGGAGTCCAGAGACCTCGAGAGCGTGGCTGCAGGGAAAGCAGGATTGTTGGATGATGGAAGGTTAGTTAGGAATATTGCTGCACTTTTTACTTTAAAGGCTTTTCAGAAGCGCTGAAGGTCTGAAAGTGACTGGACAAACAGCTCCTGAAGCCAGTGTTCATTTTGTTTAAATTTGTTCATTGAGTTAAAGACTTTGTTAAACAGATTAAACATAAGCACCCTTTACTAGTGTTGTTTCTTCAGATGAACATACAATCTGTGTTGTTGAACAACAGTACAATCCACTGAACACACTATACTTCAGTCTCTCACAGCCTCATTTTCATTCCTGTCAAAAAATTAAAAATGCAATATTAACAGCTCTGAATCAGTCTTATTTCATACCAAAATCTGAATGAATGAATGAGTGAATATTAAAAGGTCTGGTGACTATTAACTTTTTTTTTGGAAAAGAGCTTTAAATATCTTTATATATATATATATATATATATATATATATATATATATATATATATATATATATATATATATATATATATTCACTTTTGTATGAGGGGGTGTAAATGATGAAATACTTTATACTTTATTAGTGTGTCAGTTTTTAGTTTTTATAGTCTATAGCTTCATTGTTTTATGACTGGAGAGTAATAATCCCTGCAGTGTTCAGCAGATAAAAAATAATAATTATAATAATAAAACAAATTGCAATTTACATTAAGGACATGAAGCCTAAATTTGGAAAAAATACAACAACAAACATTAAATACTGTGCTGATTGTTGAGATTGGAGAATATTATAGTATTTACAAACCATGTCTGTGTTAAGTTCATAGTTCTTGGAAACTTCTGACCTTGGGGCCAAACATGGCCAAGCTAAAAATAAAGTGCATAGGATAGGATATAGGCTTGTTACCACATTAATGATATTATTTTTTGCTCTGCTACGTGAGGCTGAAGTAAAGCATAAATCGCACCTCCTCTTGTTGTCTGGTATCTGTAATTTATTTTCATAGGCAGCACACAGACAATCCTGCCCCAGTGCTCCGCCACAGATTAAAATGTGACAAAAATGAACAGCAACCACATTGATCACGCGGACAGGAATGTCAGCTGGGGAGTCGGACACACAATCGCGTGTTCCAGTGGGAGATTGATGCACAAGGCTTTTGTGTGGCACTCTAAAGAATACACTTGGCTGCTCTGGTTTTGTGTTTTTCCCAGGTTTCCCTTGCTGGTTAAGCATTTGTCTTTTGCTCGGTTTAAGATTTGAAAGAGAATGTCAATAGGGCAGCTGTCGTTCTGAACAAAAATGAAGCACATTGATTCTGAAATATTTACCTCAGTAGAACAGATGTGGTGGCTTAGGCAGTATTTATGAAATATTTTTCGGTTTATTTGCCTGGTGCATACTGCTCCCAAAACCGCTAATGACTTGACAAAATAACACCAATGACTGCAATGCAATTTCTGGGAATTGGGTATGCATACATACATACATACATAATCTTACTTGTTTGTTTCTTTCAGTCTACTTGGGGACTGCATTTAAAAGGTCTTGAAATAAAGAGCTAAACAATGGATTTGTCCAAGTATGCCAGCCTTGTGGCTTCAGATCTTCAGAGATTTGTGTTTAGCCATTAAGTAGCAAGTAAACTAGACATCCATTTGGCAGTTCTTTGCTAGAATACGGTGTAATGTGGACCAGACTTCATGCCGCAAGTCAAACGTCTTACTTTGTGAGACAATGCAAAAGATGGCATTTTCCAAAAAAACAAGTAAAATGTAACTGTTGCCTTGCACATAATTGAAACATGCCAAGTAAATATTTTTAGAACAGTGTTCCTAACCTTCCATCCTGTTAAAGAAATTGAGCATTATATCTGCTCATTAACATAGTTGCACCTCCTCGCTCTCCGAGGATTCTGACGAGCTCTGCAGATATTCATAGCATCCAGCTAATGAGTTTTCTGGAGATTGTCTCACATCTTAATTACTTTGCTTTACCTGCTAGACAAGTTCCTTAATCCCCTTTACATAACTCCGACTCCAGAAGAGTAGCCAAAATAAGTTTCATATCCAATTAACCCTAATGCTCCCCTCAGTGGTTTTGAACTCCCATTCTTGCTTTGCATCCAAGACCCTAGAAAGCCTCTTCTGAATTGTTTCATGTTGCCATATCGATTCATTCAAATTGAGCTTGACTTAAAAGCCTAGAGATGCTGTGGAAATTATGCGGGATACTTTGGTGACCCCCTAAAACTCTAATAATGGCAGATGCGAGCAATGTGCATTAATGACTGTGGTGTCAACCGACAACATCTGTGCATTCTTAGAGTTCTTAGCTGCCGGGACTCTCTAGACACCAGAGCCATTAGCCCTGCTTCATCAGAGTGTCTTTTGACTAGAGAGGGTGGGTTTTCCAGTCTTCCATAATGTTCATTGTAGGATTGAAAGAGGGGGTGATGTTAAAGAGAAAAGGGAATATTTGCTCTCAAGGTCGGAAATGTAAATCGAATAGAATAATGACTGACTGAGAGCTATGACGTGAGTGCAGTAAATTATTTTGAGGTACAATGGCATAGATAAATCTAGTGACTCTTCCACCTCCTACTGAGTACTATTCTTAAAATTGACTTACAACAAATATACAAACCCGAGCCTCTGTGAGCAACCCATGCTTATTGGAAAAATGTGCCTACAGCATCATTTCTGCAAAATGATATAATGTTGCAAATTTTCCAAGTGAAATGTTCAGTGAGTGGTGCAAAAAGCACTTTCAATTTTACATGAAACAAATGAGCATGTATGTAGACATGTTTTGTTCATATCCTGGAAGCAAAATGTCTGGTTACTGTCGTGTTCGAAGATAAAGCACTACCCAACCTAACCAGTAGTGCTAACAAAAATAAAAATGAGATAACCACATTTGCTAGAGCAGCCGTCCCATTTTACCTTGCTTCATCAAGTCTTTGAACAATTTTATGATGACTTATGTTTCATGAGTGCTTCACATCAAAAGTGCAATGCTAAACCAGGTGCGCTACCAAGCAAGTTTACTATGTCAGAAAAGCCAAACATATGGAGCTGGTTATGTGATGCAAATGTCAAAATGTAGTACAAATCATGCACTATGGTAAGTCTTTTTTAATCAATAATCTGCTCCTGTAATCATAATTTGTGTGAAAATGAACAAACATATTAGTGTTTTACTGCCACTAGTGTTAGTTTCAGCTGAAAACTGAAGTGATCTGCATGCATTGGTCTGTTGTTTAACTGTAACTTGGATTGTTTATTTTTTTGAGACTCTTGTCCAAGTCCTTGTTGAGCCCTAACTAGGGTATACTTATTCTCACTGAAGAAGGAACTGCAAACATGAACTTTGGTTTATTGATATCTAGCTTTACACTTTCCTCTTTATGGCTTGAAATCCTGTAAGACTGACTAAGCATTTGTGACAGAACATGTTTTTTCCATGGGACGTCCAACACCAGTTGTAGATGCCTGAGCTTGGCAGAGTTTTTTTTGAGATGAGGACTTTGGCGATGTTTGTAGCCTTCAGACGAGAGCCCAGCACACTGACTTCATAGGAAAATGCTGAGACAATTTTCTCCTAGGGTGTCATGTTTCTCAACAGTGAATGTTTAGCCAGAAGCACTGGCAGACATTTAAAGTCAAGAAGGAAGCATTTCCCCCCAGCCATTTGGACTGATATTGTTACTAGGAGAGAAACATGCTGTTGAAATGTAGTTAAATCTCTCAGGATGGCAGAAGATAGTTATTTCAGTCATGGCTTGTGATTGACCAAATGACGAGCACACAGTAATTTTACTGTTAAAATTCACCAGGCCAGTCCCAACATTGGCTGCTTTTTGCCATGGGCCTCATAACGAAACCAATTGGGTGGTGGATTGACCTCTCGCGTTATTGCCACTCATAACGGCCCTGGTGTAGTAATTACAGTCCATCTCAAAATGTCAGTGAGATGGGCAGGGCTCAGCAAGGCTTTACTTCTGCAACTGTTAACTATTCCTCTCTCTTACAAGCACTTATTTAAAGAAATGTGTCACAAGGTGTGAGTGAGCGGATTGCTACTTCGCCCACCACTGTAATGAGCATGCAGTGATGCATGATTATCAGGCAATTATATTTGGTTACCATGCAAACAGGGTGCATCATGGGACATCATTAAAGGCAGAAAAAAAAAACATCACAGAAAGAGAGCTCTGTTTTCCAAATGGCAGCCATTACCGTAACACCGGCCCGTTTGTTTCCGATTTCCATGAATATTAAAAGGCTCTCTGTTCTCATGCCTGGAGTGTCATCTGGCATGACAAATTGAGATTCAGTTGCATTTCCAGTCAAAAATAAATGATGATTACCATCAGATGAATTTCCTAGAATGTGAGTAAGAATTGATTTAATTGTTCAGATTTATCCGAGCTCCCTTCACAAACTGAGAGGGCGTTTTAGATTGGACATCTCTATGATTAGAGAGACAAATGATTGATGTCCAATGATCAGCCACATTCCAACCAGAATTCAGTGGAGCTACCATCTTTTAATGTTTAAGCACTCTCATGCCTAAATTCAGCCTTTACAACAGTTTTGTATGTTTTAGTCTAGCATGGTTTGCTTGTTTATTTATTTATTTTATTGAAAATTAGTTTTTAATTGTAGTTGGTGCAAATTGTAAAATTGTACACATTAAGAAATAAAAAAGTGTTTTGTGAAGAGTCATTTGAATGGTGTGCACTCACATGAGATGTGGTCTGTATTAGTGTAATTTGCATCAATGATCACACTGAACCACATTGAAAGCAGTGCAGTATCGAACACCATTATGGTATCTTTATTTTAAATGCACAAAGAATATTGATGCCAGTGTATCTACATGACTACTAAAGCCCCAATTAACTTGTGGTATATCCAGAAATAGAGGACCCTCTGACTATTTGTCATCCTATATCTGGAAATAGCTGTGCAAAACATGTGACACGTGATATTAAATTCCTGCAGAGCATCTCCATATATCCCAATGATGATGGTTCCTTTTTTTATTTCAAATGTGTTTTTTACCATAAACTTGCCTGCATTAAGTTCATTCACTATGAACTTGATTCTGCAATTAGTGAGCTTGAGCCTTTAATGCTCACTTAGTTTTCCCTCCCAATGTGTCCAATATGTGTAATGAGGTCACGTCTGTCGGACTGATGTCCGTGTCTCTGTGGTGTTGTGCGCTCCGGACGACTCTCACTAACTCTTCACTAATACCCAGCCGTAAGTCCAAGGGACAGCCAAATTGCTGGACAAATCTGCACTTTGTGTAACGTCAGAGCAAAGAGGAACATACAGACAGAAAGAGAGAGCGAGGGGTGGAGGAGAGGGTGAACAGATCGACTGGACATATTGTGCTCTGTGTGTGTTGGGAGGGGGTGGATGCACAGCCTGAGTCAGTATTAAAGGCCACAGTGAAACCCATGTAGAAGATTCTTACTCGATTTTCTCAGGCTAAATGTAATCAGGTGAGAAGAACAAAATTGAATCCAGAATCATCTTTTCATATCAGTTCATGGTTTAATTTAAAATATCATATCAAGCTGGATAAAAGGGATTGTAATTGAGATCAGGTTTATGAGCAATAGCGCTGCATCAGATGTGGACCTCTCAAACAGTTTAAAGAACAGAGTTCAGAGCTGGTACAGAGTTGTTTTGCTGCTTCTGGTCTTTGAAGGCCGTAATTGGAGAGAACCTTTTTTGTGAGTATCACCTAGGGTTCTCTCCTCACTCTCTCCCTTCAGATCTGTCAGTCTAAAAGTTGATGTCTTTTTCAAAACCCAAGGAAAAACAGCCTCTATGGTTAAATAGAAGTCTCCCCAGAGAGGGAATGAAAAAGAGAGGAAAGACAGTGATCGCAGGCGGGGTATCCATATCTCTGATCCACACTAGGACTGAAGTGGGAGGAGGCAGCTGGCACAACACATGGCACTTAAACATCATACTGTGCGAAGAGACGGCAGCACACAGCTCTCGGCACAGGCATCCACTCCGACTCTAATAAGCCCACTCGCATGTCAAAGCCACCCAGAGATCCCTGTGGGTAACAGCTTCCCATCTACCCACATCCCAACACCCCAGGAGTCCCAGACTGAACAGATGCTGGAGCGTCTGCATCTATCTTTCCATCCTTAGCTCTAAGGATCAGTTCACTCATATTCGCGATGCCTTTGGCCATCTATTTTGGGCATGCAAGACAAACTCCTCTCTACCTGAATGGTACCCCCATCTCAAATCTGCCTTTCAAACTCAAATTTAAATAACATTTCGGATCTGCAATAAAATCGAACTTGTACTGATTATTAAATTGTTGCCCATGATTGAATAACGTCATTTTTTAGGTTGTTCCTGCCAGTGTGCATGTGCTGTTGCAATCACAAGTCAAAGCAGCTGCAAAGATGCAATGACTTTTCCAAATGGCTCTTTTATGTGAATTGCAGTTTGTACCATTCGTAGCAAATCAAGTAAACTCTCTTGAGTATTTTACAGTCTTTGACTCAACTCACAATTGATTTCAAGAGAGTTTCGCATTACCATGTTGCTAAACTGACACAGCAATATTTTAAAAGGCAAAAAAAAAAGTGCAGTGCATTCTGGGATAGCCCGCTGCTTAAAGTAGGCAATATTATCTTTGAAATTGGTCAAAATAATCATTGTGCATGCTGTTTGGATAAACTTTACTTGATTTTGAACCTTAGTCTTGTGTGTGTGTGTGTGTGTGTCATATTAAAACCTTCAATATGTGACATTTTACTTATGCGGCTTGTGTTTTGTATGCCTGTGTGTGTGTAGGTTCCATGATATTTTTGCCAGAGAGATAAATGTTGTCTGTGCCTCTGATGTTGACGTCGACTTTGCCAGCTCTGGGAGTTGTTTTCCTGGGCGCAGATGGTAGGAACAGAGTGTAGCAGGTGCTGGGTGAAGTTCTTCTGTTGTGTTTTTTTTTTTTTACCCAGAGTTTGCCCTAAAGGCATGGCTTCCTCTGCTGTGATCACCTGGTGAACAGACGACAGGGATGATTTCCACTGGCCGTCCATGTTGCTGGAGGTGTGATGTACTTCATCTGCCCTACTGTGAGGCAATTTACTCTGGTAAATGTCTCATCATTAGAATGTAATGAGAGCTAGATTTAGGGAGTGTTGCTTGCTGCTGCCACAAGGTGGTTTTCAGCATGTCAATATATGTTGGTTAATTTGTTTTGAATTATTATTTTGTTGCTCTTCTGGGTGGTTGCTAGAGTGTTGTAAAGTGGCGTTTCAGCAAGATTTTTCACCATAATTATTCACCAGGTGGAAATTGTTTTGTATAGTGCATTTGAACCTCGTAAGATGTTCTGTTCATGTTCTGTTGTTTTTCATCTGAGTTCTCCTAAGACTCTGCTTTGATTTTTTTGAACTGCAGGTTGTGTATCTCCGTAATGGAACGCCTTCAAACGTTATTACTAATATGCCAGATGGTCTCAGAAGTCTGTCATGCATTATGGTTTTGTTTATTCTTCATTATCGTTTAAACAGAATATTACTGGATGTCTGGAGACCTCTTGTTGCCTGTCCAGATGTTTGCTTGGGTGATGGCATGTTTGGCACATGAAATTAAAAACATAATAATAATAATAATAATAATAATAATAATAATAATAATAATAATACAATGTGTACTGATGTTTGAATTAATCTCCCTTGATACAAGTACAGTAGTCAAATATACTTCATTGAATACTACAAAAAAAGGTGTTTACATAGTACAGTGTGGAAAAGGCATCTAATTTGATCTGCGATATGCAATACAGTTACCCATTTTGAAATGTTCTGCCTTTATCAATAATAATAATAATAATAATAATAATAATAATAATAATACAAATTAAGTAAAAGTGTATACACCTTTTCTTTCTTTTTTTTTTTACACAGCTTGGCTCTTTTATCTGGTGTAGTGTTTCCATTTCCATTCTTAACATTTGCTAAGCAGCCCCATTGTTTCCAGGCTTAAGACAACAGAAAGTGTGCACAGAGACTCCCAGGAGTGTTTGAAAGTTTAAAGAAAGGCTTAGCCTCTCTCATTTTTCTGCATTTAACTTTAAGGGAAGTTTACTTTCAGTGGCTGAGCTCCTGCTGGAGATTAATGAACACATTCGGTCGGGGCTGCATTGTTCCCATTGAAAATGCCCATCTACAGTGCTATGATTTATGGACAGCCGGCATTGCATGAGCTGTAATTTGAGAGGGGTTTGTTTTTCCTCATGAAGATGTAATTTAAAATTCTGAGATTAATAACACCACTCTATTCATTTTATATATTACTACAGGGGAAAAATGAGGAAAAAAGGAGGGAGCAGAAGGTACAGACCACAACTTTTAGCCTTTGGATGCCATGTGCGATAGCTGCAGTATGAGTGTGTGTGTGTGTGTGTGTGTGCTCTTAGTCATTGATGTCACTTCCTGCATTGTGAGAATTTAATGAATATGTGAGTAAATTCAGCATGAAATATACAGGCATGCATTATCTCAAATATTTGATAGGCAGTTTCTGAATGTTTATCTTGAGTAGGTCAGCTTCTGATCCTCATTTGCTTCTTCTGCTTTAATCTGCTAGCTGTGTGGTTCACATAGCTGAATTAATGTAGTGCTTATACTCAGGAGAAAGAAAAATCTCAAATGAGATCTCTACGATCTCTTGATTTTTTTCTTTAATGAGAATAATGGAGAGCAAATTGAGACTAAGGCTCTAGCTTCTTAGATGTTTCTTGTGAGAAAAAAATAAATAAAAGGTCTCAGATGTATTTCTTTTAAAGTTTCAGAAGATCCCAGTGTCTCAAAAATGAGCTTAGAGGTATTTTCTCTCCACCAGCACAAGCAACAAATAAACATCAGAAGGCAATTTTGGGCCCTGGGCCATTGGACGGGCCCTCATACCCCCCTGGGTGTGTTTGCAGAGTCATGGATCTGGTTTATGATGTACATGTGTATAAAAAAACAAACACAAAACATCCTCTGAGCAGAAACATTTCATATACAATTCCATGTCACACTGATTTTGAGAGAACTCATGAAAATACATGGCACGAGCACAATGCAGTATTACATTTAATTGTTTCAAATAATGTTTCATGTTTGCATTAATTACAATTTTACGCTGAAGCTTTATCTGTCAGCTCAATACTGCTCTCTTTAACACAACTGCAGGTTTAAGAGTATTACACACAAACGGCTCAAGAGAGAAGAAATCTTTGATGTCCCTGACACACCATGAAATGAGACAAACCATGCAGCAATGCATCTTCAGCTGTTTTATGTGTATTGCACCTTTAGGCCAGACACTCAAGCTTGTGAAGTAACAAGGAAATCTCAGTGGCTCCTTACAAGACAGTGAAACAAGAACAGTGTTTGAAGTCTGTGGCCATGCATCTTGTATTACTGTAGCTTACCCAAATGCATGCTTAATTCTGGCATCTATTTTCTAATCATCCAAGTACCGCTTCTATTTACCCGCAAAATCTGCAAATTTGTATTTTGCATAACAAATCAGCATGTGACAAAATTAGTTCATAAATACCAGGTGTGTCCAGCTAATAACAACATATATTCTAGAGATTGACTAAGCTGATTTGACCATGAATGCAACAAGTATGACATTGGAAAATATCAACATCCTTGTCTTGGGTGTCCAATCCTGCTACTAGAGGGTCACTATCCTCCCTAATCATAATCCAATCACACTTGAACCAGCAATCAAGATCTAAAGGATTGCTAGAAATCAAGTTTGTTTGGGCAGCTTGGAGCTAAACACTGCAGGACATTGGCCCACCAGGAGCAGGCTTGGACAACCGTGTTCTTGTTGGTCCTTGTACAGGGGTGCCGAAACTTATTTGCAGAGGGCCAACACAATGTTGAGTTTAGCTTCAACCTGGACTAACACACCTGTATGTAAATTCCCAACACTCATCAAGACCTTGTTTACCTGGTTTAGGTGTGTTTAATTAGGGTTGAACCTAAACATTGCAGGACATTGACCCTTCAGGAACAGGAATGGGCTCCCCTGTCCCAGTAAAACAGGGATGTCCAGTCCTTTCCCTGGAGTTCCAACCAATTCCAATGTCTAAAAGCCTAAATTCACTGGTCCGGGTGTGTTAATTTAGGGTTGAAGCTAAACTCTGCAGGATAGTGGCCCTCCAGGAACAGGTTTGGACACCAAGTAGTGTAATATGGATAATCTATAAACTAAAAATGTTTAGTTTTAGTCTAAGGATTAGATTGGCCTGGGCGCAAGACTTTAACAACATTATTGTTAAAGGTTTTTTTTTTTTTTTTTTTTGCCCTATGATTTTAGATTTGAGTCAGGGTAAGGACAGCAGTGTTGCTTCAGGACCAAACATCCTCCAATCATATTAAAACACATCTGAACCAGCAAATCAATAATTACTTCATAATTGCTAGAAACTTCCTGGAAAGCGTGTTGGGGCAGGATGGAGCTAAACTGTGAAGGACTTTGGTCCTCTAGGAGCAGGATTAGATTCTCCTGTCCTACAGCCTCCAGAATTGCTTCCATACATTTTTCTGATGGCTGTCTCCTTATGGTGTCTTGAGGAGTAAGTACATGGTTGTAATTTCAGGATAGTTAATGGTGCGGAAAGTATTGGAATGTTCTTTCTTTTGGAATTCTGACATTTCTCTCTTGTCCTTTCTCTTCAAGGGTGGTCTGATTGCTCTTCTGTTACTTATCCTACTCTTCACGCTGGTACTCTACACCCGACAGCGCTGGTGCAGGCGTCGTCGGGCCCCTCAGAAGAGTGCCAGCACAGAGGCCACGCATGAGATTCACTACATCCCCTCTGTTCTATTGGGCCCCCCGCAGAGCAGGGACAGCTTCCGTGGGCCCAGACCCCTCCAGCACAGCTCTGTCATTGGTATGCCCATCCGTGAGACACCCATCCTCGACGACTGTGACTGTGAAGAGGACGAGCAGCCCGGACATCTACTAGATGGGAAAGCACGTCTAGAAGATGACTTGAGCAGCCAGGGCACCCAAAGTGTGGACAGTCTGTGGAAAGGCATGGGAGAGGCCAACCATAAACACTGTTTGGATAACAGAGGTGAGATTTCTGTCACTGTATGTTCTCTATTAGATCCAACAGATATATTTTGAGAAAATATGTGGATGGTTTGCATCTGAACCTCTACACATTTGAATTGTCTGCATGATTTGCCAAGAACAGGTTTCTGGAACGGCGTTAAGATTTTAGGGATAGGTTTAGGAATTGGGTTTGGGTTTAGCTGTGTTTGGGACTTTGCCAGTTTTCTTGATTTTAGCTAGTGAAGTGAAGTGAAGTGAAGTGAAGTGACATTCGGCCAAGTATGGTGACCCATACTCAGAATTTGTGCTCTGCATTTAACCCATCCGAAGTGCACACACACACAGAGCAGTGAACACACACACACTGTGGACACACACCCGGAGCAGTGGGCAGCCATTTATGCTGCGGCGCCCGGGGAGCAGTTGGGGGTTCGGTGCCTTGCTCAAGGGCACCTCAGTCGTGGTATTGAGGGTGGTGAGAGAACTGTACATGCACTCCCCCCACCCACAATTCCTGCCGGCCCGGGACTCGAACCCACAACCCTTCGATTGGGAGTCCGATTCTCTAACCACCAGGCCACGACTTCCCACGACGAGCTACAACTGTGTTCCAGTATCATGCTCATGGTTATGCCCAGAGTTATTCCATCCCTTCCTCATCATCACAGCTGAAGTCTGCTTTTTAATCCTTCAAGCCAAGCAGACATCAGAAACTGAGTTAACCAATAACTGTAAGCAATCCTTGTCTCAAAACAGTCTGTTGTACTTTAAACCAATACTTATATTCTTACCTATATCTTCAGTGTGCTGGTAAAGTGCATTCTCTATTGTTAAAACATTGTAATGATAGTTGTGATGGGATTTTTTTTCAAGTGACACTGACGTGGCACATTTGAGGATTTCTGGGTGTTTGATGTGAAGTCACCTGCCAACCGCAGGCTAATTATAGCCATTGACCTGAATTCATTGTAAGACATAGACTGAGAGAACCAGGGGAGAGATAGAGAGCCATTGAATATTAGTTGATGAGTTGGTTAGATCTCCGTCCCAGGAGAGGACAGTCAAGGCCAAAGTGTCCGACATATATTCAATACAGACTTAACAAGTACAGTCTTTGGTTTTGAATAGTGCTTTCCAAATATGTTGTTTGTTCATTAGTTTATGCATTTTGAGAATAGATGGTTATTGTTCTATCCATCCATTCTCTGTGTTCAATAAGTATAGGATGCCATGTTTGATAGGCAGCCTGCAGTGATATATTTTTATAGTAAAGCAATAATTAATTCATTAAAGTAAAACAGAACATTTTTTATCTCATTTATAAATTTATCTGCTTCCAAGAATTGTACCCAGTTTGATTTTTCAATAACAGAGACATACGAGTTGTTTAACAATATAGCTTAAATGTGTTTTGCAATTTATCTAGTCAAGTTGTGAATACTGTCCTAATGCACCACAATTCATAACAGAGAGCCCCCAGAGTCATTGGACGAAAAAGGAATCTGTAAACTGAGGACTGAGGCTTGATTAAAGCTGTTCAGGGTGCTTGAATCATCAAATTCGGTGTGTAAGGTCACATTGATCTACATTCAAGTAACGCCTTCAACTCTACATTGGTTTCATTTAAGTATGAAATTAGATTTTCTTGTGAATTTTAAACAGATAAATTCTCCATTTATCAATGGGTGACCTTAGTGACTGCTGAATTAATCAATCGCAAGATAAAAGAGATATAGAAATTTGATGATGTGATATTTAAAGAGGGTCTAAAATGGTGTTATTTCTGTTTCGGTTTAACCCTGTATGGCAGCTGGTAAATTCCCACAATAACTTAAATTAATTGGTTATCACAACTTTAAGATTGATTGAATTAATGAATGAATACGTAAGCAAGTAAGCAAATAAATACTGTATTATTTTAGTGTTGTGTCTGTTACCCAAAGGGTATTTTTATCTTTGTTGCCAGTGCTGTGCTGCTTTTCATAAAAAGGCCATTATTGATGAACCTTAATTATATTATTTTGATTAACCACCAGTATTTTTATGGTGGTTATCCATTAATTGTAAGGTACAAAACAGCTTTTAATTGTTAAAATGTGTTATTATATTTGGTGTTGAGCGATGTCTACAGTGAAAAATTGCGATGGATGATGACATTGGCGTGATGCTGTCTACACTGGATGTGGTGCAGCATGACACCACAAATCCCTGACAGTAAACTGCTGCGACGTTTCTATTTATGACATGGCGACACAAATTTCAAATGATTTTCAATGGTCCCTTTGTCGCGTCTTGTATAAACAGTCTTAGCTGATGCAGCGCTGCGCTACATGACAACTTTCGCATCCGGTGTAAGGAGAGATAGCTGAGGATTGATTTGCAGATCCTCAGTACCACTGACAAACATATACATATCTTGTAAAATGTGTAGTACTGCCACTACACTGTATAAACAGAGTACGTGTGATCGCAAATCTCAAAAGTGATAGTGAAACTAAAAAGCGATGGTGCATTCATAAAGGGGCAGCAGGGGCTGGGGGGCATCACAGATAGAACACTATCAGCCCAACCCTAATTATATTAACATGATACTCAATATACAATACACAGGTGCCTTATTATAATTCCAGAAATGTAATGAATTTCTAGCAGCCAAAGTTGGCAGATTCTCACAGTAAATAGAACAGGATTTGTCTTACAGTGTTTGTTTTTCTGTTCGTGTCTCTATTTGCCCACTGATGCATCTGGATTTTAGTGGAGGACGATCATTGTATTTGTATACTTATATTAAAGCATAGTCTATAATTGAATGTTTTGGGTAAGATCTGTTGTTTACTTTAAGAATTTGGCACGATAAAATTAGCTCTTGCAGTCTGATATTGGTGCGTGTCTGTGGATGAAGGATGAGGATCCATCTGAGTGATGTTGACAAACAGAAGGAGGTAGAGGCTGAATAAATAATGAAGCATATTTTCCTGGCGTTAGACCCACACTTGCTTCAGGAATTCCGTGTCGGATCCAGCTCTCTGCTATTCATAATTATTTCAATTAATCCAGAGAAATATACAGGTGGCAACCGTACATGCAGATGTGTCCTTAAATCTGGAAAAATAAACCAGATCACCAACTCACAGGCGAGCAGTGACCTTATGCTTTTTAATTCCTTTTTTGTGTGTGTGTGTGTGTGTGTGTGTGTGTGTGTGTGTGTGAAGAAGAGCACAATGATTTGCCCTCTGTAAAGGATCTTCTAATTACTTACAGCACGTAAATAAAGAAAATGTTGAACAAAATGTGTTCGATTGTATTGAATGTGAACTTGCAGAGGAATTCAAATCTTAAAAATAGATTTAATGAATAGAAGTATTGTTCTAATTTTTTGACTGTTTCTTAACACACTCAAGTTCACTTTTTAATAATGTCAAATAAAAGTTTTACTTAAAAATACATTTTACAATCGTTTAAAATATTATTTTACAAATTTTTTACAGTAGACACATTTTGATGTGCTAATTAACATACTAAAGCAAATGTGGAGTACTTGATTCTAATTTTAACTGTAATGTGTCATTCATTATTACATTTAACATTTTAAATGTTTTTAAACTTCATCATACACAACATACAGATTCCAATAGAAATTAAACTATATTTTAGTTTACCATAAATGCTTGTCAGTAAATTCAGCAGTGCTCTTTAATCATATTTCATAAGCATAATTGTGAAATTACATATTAAGATTATATTAGTTAGTACTCTCAAATCGATTAATCGTGATTAAACACTTTCAAAATAAAACTTTGTTTACATAGAACATGTATATGTACTGGTATATTTATATGTATATATAGATATACACGCATGCATGTATTTATTTAAGAAATATATTTATATTTATATAATCTAAATCATATATGAATATATATATATCCTTGTAAATATTTCTTAAATATATACATGCATGTGTGTGTTTTTATACATATAAATATACACATTGCGCACACACACACACACACACAGTTTATATATATATAAACTTTTATTTTGGATGCGATTAATCACGATTAATCAATTTGACAGCACTAAGTCCTACATATAACACACTATAGTTCAGTCAATTGCGTTTCAGTTGTAATAATTTTTTTTTATTTAATCACAGTGTCCGAAAACATTACATTTAATTCACACTTAAGTATATTATTTTCGTAAGTGTACTTAAAAGTATGCAAAAGTAAACTTATTTTTCACAAGGCATCATAAAACAGACAAATGGCTGAAAGCTTCCCGCACTTTTATATATTTAAATATACTAATATATGAACGCAGATTTCTATTTGTTAATGATTATTAGTTAAAGTAGATTATTATTACCAAGACATGAATTACTATCAATATTGCTTGAAATTTGCTTCTGTACATTTTGCAATGCACACTGTACTGTTCCCAGTGAGCTTTACATTTTCTTCACAAAATATAAGTCGGATCTTTCCTGTAATAATAAATTAAATGAGTGGTCTGTTCAGTTTGCTGGTCCCTCATGAGAGTGACAATATTTCTGCTTTCATAAAGTCGTCCTTCAGTTAATCACTGCACATTAATTATTGCCCAATGAACAATAAATGGACAAGCTGCACTATTGTAATGCGGTCAGCTCAGTCAGAGAGGGGCTTCTCTCTACGGACAGAGGGGAGTCATTCTGCTTTTCACAGCAACACTTCTGCATAATTGATTATGTGGGATATGAGTCTGTCGAGGAAGCTTGATCCCGGAATAATCAAGCCTCACTGTCAGTCACCCCACGGCTGGAGAGGTAGTCGTGATTCTGATTGTCGCATTCATACATTTTCAATTTATATACACTTTAACGTGATTTTTGGGACCAATAAACTGGATTGCTTTGGATTGTAAACACTTCAGGGACCAGTTTTTAGAAAAATGACCCAACGGTGAATAAAATAAAAGCAAATAATAAAAAAAATATAGGAGCTGTGTGATGGGAAAATATAATCATATTTGCTCTGCTCCAAAACCCCTTGCCAGGGTATACACTATTTTAAGGCTGTCTATCCAATATAGTGGACAGTGGACATTTCAGATCTTGCTTGGAAAGGAAAGGACAGGACAGGACACCTGCCCAATATGGTGTCCCATACTCTTTTTTTGTGCTCTTCATTCCACCCATCCAAGTGCACACACACAGCAGTGAGTAGTGAACACACGCACACACTCGGAGCAGGCCAAGACTGCCTAATGGTTAAAAAAAAAAAAAAAAAAAACTATATTCCATTAATAATAATAATAATAATAATAATACTAATAAATACAGCTGAATCAATGAAGGCTGTCATCTAGTTCTCTTGCTCGGCTCGTTAGTTTGTGGGCAGACGGACGGCCTGTTAAATTAAGTATTCCTGAAAGCTGCGATGGGTCATCATCCGCTCACTGCGCATGAGGCAAAGACCACAATTACCATCAAATCATATTTACCATTCATCAGAGAGAGAGAACAGCAATGACAGCAGTGAGACGAGGATGTGCTCAGTGTGTGTGTGATTTGTCTGAAAAACAACGTGTGTCTGTGTTTCTTTCTTGAAATGCATTGTTAATGTATTTGTAGGCATTTTTGTTGAAAATCTACCCTCTGCCTTTAGCTTGTTTAATACTGGACCTTGAACTTCCTGTATGGATCAAAACTCTGCCTGGGTTCTTTAATACAGAATCACCCTGCAGAAGTTGTTGCTCTAAATCCTCTGAGACTGTCGACACGGGCAGGGGGCAGCACTGGACGGATCCGATAGCAGGGCGTCCTGCGTGGCAATACTGGCCTTGT
The DNA here is from genome assembly GCF_963082965.1 of Carassius carassius. Lineage (NCBI taxonomy): Eukaryota > Metazoa > Chordata > Actinopteri > Cypriniformes > Cyprinidae > Carassius > Carassius carassius. Next base: position 3,985,448 of record NC_081758.1, on the reverse strand, counting down.
TTCTGGGTTCAGTAGTCATTCACAGTGACAGCATCAGATATGTGTTAACCGCTGTGAGAAGGGACCAGTGGAGAGGAGAGCTTATATGGGACCTTTAGGTTTTCTGAGAAGAAGTCATGGCCTTTGGTCTACCCCTCATTCTGGTCAGACAGATTGTCATGTCCGGTGTGTTTGTGTGTGTGTTTTGCTCTGTAGTTCTGCAGGTAGGGCTGTTATGGGCTTTGTAAGCTCTGGATGTGCTCAGGGTGTCAAACACAAAAACACACCTCACTTTTATTAGACGGAGACAGTGATGGCTCTCTCTCTCTCAAACACACACACACATACCAGCAAACACTGATACCTGTATGAAAACTTTTTCATATATATGAGGTTTAAACCTTTGGAGTCGATTCAAAAAATTGTTATGAGGCATTTTCTCCTGATAACCCCGAAAATAACTTAAATTACACTTTCAGTTTTAATCATACAGATAAGAGCAATACATCAATCAAATCTGTAAAGGGTCTAATTTTTTGTATACAGACATAACAACAAAACTTTGTGCATTTATAAAATAAAGATAACAAACAACGTGTGCTGTCTGCAGCCTTTGTCTGCGCTAATCTTCATTTACAAACACGTAATTAAAATGAACTGTTACTCCGTGAATACTCAACGAAAATACATGAGAGAGATATCTATAGAAAGCTTGACATGTCTACTTTTAAACTAAACAAGCTGAAAACAAATATTCTGTGATAAAGTAATCCATATGAAAACAACGCAATGTCTGTTTTTCATGTCTCTCTTTATTATCTTCTAATGAGACAACGCCCCCGTGCTGAAAGCGCTATTCAGATTCTAATGTTTCAAACTGAAGCGCACGGCTTGAATACGCCCACACAGAAGAAGACAACGCAGCCAGAATGTTCTTCAGGTTTTTTTATTTTACTGTTTGCTTCGCGATGAGAGGAATAAGACATAATTTACCCCAAAAAGATGTGATGTGGTTGAGGATTTGAGATTTGGATTTCCTAAAAAAAAAAAGAATGAAGCACTTTATTCAGCAGAGATCATAAACATGAGTAAGTCTTTTTTAATTTATTTATATACTTGTACTAGTTTTCACATAACGTGTAAACATTTTACTACACTGTAAAAAGTTATACCTACAGTCGTGGCCAAAAGTTTTGAGAATTACATAAATATTAGTTTTCAAAAAGTTTGCTGCTAACTGCTTTTAGATCTTTGTTTCAGTTGTTTCTGTGATGTACTGAAATATAATTACAAGCACTTCATATGCTTTTATCGACAATTACATGACATTTATGCAAAGAGTCAGTATGTCCAGTGTTGGCCCTTCTTTTTGAGGACCTCTGCAATTCGACTGGGCATGCTCTCAATCAACTTCTGGGCCAAATCATGACTGATAGCAACCCATTCTTTCATAATCACTTCTTGGAGTTTGTCAGAATTAGTGGGTTTTTGTTTGTCCACCCGCCTCTTGAGGATTGACCACAAGTTCTCAATGGGATTAAGATCTGGGGAGTTTCCAGGCCATGGACCCAAAATTTCAACATTCTGGTCCCCGAGCCACTTAGTTATCACTTTTGCCTTATGGCATGGTGCTCCATCGTGCTGGAAAATGCATTGTTCTTCACTAAACTGTTGTTGGATTGTTGGAAGAAGTTGCTGTTGGAGGGTGTTTTGGTACCATTCTTTATTCATGGCTGTGTTTTTGGGCAGAATTGTGAGTGAGCCCACTCCCTTGGATGAGAAGCAACCCCACACATGAATGGTGTCAGGATGCTTTACTGTTGGCATGACACAGGACTGATGGTAGCGCTCACCTTTTCTTCTCCGGACAAGCCTTTATCCAGATGCCCCAAACAATTGGAAAGGGGCTTCATCGGAGAATATGACTTTGCCCCAGTCCTCAGCAGTCCATTCACTATACTTTCTGCAGAAGATCAATCTGTCCCTGATGTTTTTTTTTTTTGAGAGAAGTGGATTCTTTGCTGCCCTTCTTGACACCAGGCCATCTTCCAAAAGTCATCGCCTCACTGTGCATGCAGATGCACTCACACCTGCCTGCTGCCATTCCTGAGCAAGCTCTGCACTGGTGGCACTCCGATCCCGCAGCTGAATCCTCTTTAGGAGACGATCCTGGCGCATGCTGGACTTTCTTGGATGCCCTGAAGCCTTCTTTACAAGAATTGAAGCACTTTCCTTGAAGTTCTTGATGATCCTATAAATTGTTGATTTAGGTGCAATCTTAGTAGCCACGATATCCTTGCCTGTGAAGCCATTTTTATGCAACGCAATGATGGCTGCACGCGTTTCTTTGCAGGTCACCATGGTTAACAATGGAAGAACAATGATTTCAAGCATCACCCTCCTTTTAACATGTCAAGTCTGCCATTCTAACCCAATCAGCCTGACATAATGATCTCCAGCCTTGTGCTCGTCAACATTCTCACCTGAGTTAACAAGACGATTACTGAAATGATCTCAGCAGGTCCTTTAATGACAGCAATGAAATGCAGTGGAAAGGTTTTTTTGGGATTAAGTTAATTTTCATGGCAAAGAAGGGCTATGCAATTCATCTGATCACTCTTCATAACATTCTGGAGTATATGCAAATTGCTATTATAAAACTTAAGCAGCAACTTTTTCAATTTCCAATATTTATGTAATTCTCAAAACTTTTGGCCACGACTGTAGATCTAACTTATAAAAAGTGAGGCAAGTGGCTGCATTGGCTGTTTTAAGTTGAGTCAACTTGTAGCCTTTTTTAAGTATAATAAACTCTGTAATATTACTTAATTAAAACCCAACAAAATCAAGTTGAGTAAACTAATAGTACAACCCGAATTCCGGAAAAGTTGGGACGTTTTTTAAATTTTAATAAAATGAAAACTAAAGGAATTTCAAATCACATGAGCCAATATTTTATTCACAATAGAACATAGATAACGTAGCAAATGTTTAAACTGAGAAATTTTACACTTTTATCCACTTAATTAGCTCATTTAAAATTTAATGCCTGCTACAGGTCTCAAAAAAGTTGGCACGGGGGCAACAAATGGCTAAAAAAGCAAGCAGTTTTGAAAAGATTCAGCTGGGAGAACATCTAGTGATTAATTAAGTTAATTGATATCAGGTCTGTAACATGATTAGCTATAAAAGCTTTGTCTTAGAGAAGCAGAGTCTCTCAGAAGTAAAGATGGGCAGAGGCGCTCCAATCTGTGAAAGACTGCAGATGCCAACTAAAGCTCTATCATGCAAAAAGGAAGCCATATGTGAACATGGTCCAGAAGCACCGTCGTGTCCTGTGGGCCAAGGCTCATTTAAAATGGACTATTTCAAAGCGGAATAGTGTTTTATGGTCAGACGAGTCCAAATTTTGACATTCTTGTTGGAAATCACGGACGCCGTGTCCTCCGGGCTAAAGAGGAGGGAGACCTTCCAGCATGTTATCAGCGTTCAGTTCAAAAGCCAGCATCTCTGATGGTATGGGGGTGCATAAGTGCATACGGTATGGGCAGCTTGCATGTTTTGGAAGGCTCTGTGAATGCTGAAAGGTATATAAAGGTTTTAGAGCAACATATGCTTCCCTCCAAACAACGTCTATTTCAGGGAAGGCCTTGTTTATTTCAGCAGGACAATGCAAAACCTCATACTGCAGCTATAACAACAGCATGGTTTCATCGTAGAAGAGTCCGGGTGCTAACCTGGCCTGCCTGCAGTCCAGATCTTTCACCTATAGAGAACATTTGGCGCATCATTAAACGAAAAATACGTCAAAGACGACCACGAACTCTTCAGCAGCTGGAAATCTATATAAGGCAAGAATGGGACCAAATTCCAACAGCAAAACTCCAGCAACTCATAGCCTCAATGCCCAGACATCTTCAAACTGTTTTGAAAAGAAAAGGAGATGCTACACCATGGTAAACATGCCCCGTCCCAACTATTTTGAGACCTGTAGCAGAAATCAAAATTGAAATGAGCTCATTTTGTGCATAAAATTGTAAACTTTCTCAGTTTAAACATTTGCTATGTTATCTATGTTCTATTGTGAATAAAATATTGGCTCATGTGATTTGAAAGTCTTTTAGTTTTCATTTTATTAAAATTTAAAAAACGTCCCAACTTTTCCGGAATTCGGGTTGTACTAGTATTACTCCGTTAGAAAAACCTACTTTTCTTGGTACAGGTAACGTATTTATGAGTTCCTACAAAGTAACATGTACTCATTTTAATTAGGTTTTATGAACTTTACGTTCTTAGTAAAATTAACCTAATCATATTTGAATAAACATTTTAATTGAGTCCTGGCTATAACCTCAGAAAATAAATCTAAATGTCTATATTTTAAGCACTCCAGTGATTAACTTTACATAAATAGACTATCAATAACAATTACAAATTCAATTGAAGATGAAAAAGATGGGAAGATAGGTTTAAGACAATAACATTTATTAAACATGTCAACCAGTGTCACTTTTCACCGTGACTTCACACAGCCAATAAATGTGGCCGCCCTTACACAATAATATAAAACATACACTGTATAAGTGTATTTTCAACCTGTTTTGAACAGTAAAGTGAAATATCCAAACTGCCCAATCTACAATGTTTGGATAAAGGTAAATGTGAGCCATAACATCACATTGTATCACACTGGAATTGCAATGTCAAAAATGATTACAGTATTTGTATATTTTGAACAACTATTATTTTTAAGAACTCCCAAATTGAGCACACAATACTGTTTTAATATATAACGTTACCTCATGAGGAAATGATTGGCACAGAACACAGTCCAAAGTCCACATTAATTAAGGCACTGAACAATGAACACAAAAGTAAAATAACCATGGAAATTATATTACCTGAGCAACTTTTATCCCTCAAATGAGACTTAAAGGAAAACACCACAATTTTTCCATATTCCACTATGCTCTTCCCTCAGCTTAGATGAGTTGATACGTACCTCTCCCATCTCAGTGCGTGCACTCAATCACTGTAGCGAGCGGTGCCATTATGCTAGTGCTTAACTTATTTCCAACCATTACTTAGGATCTAAACATGTATGAATGTAGAAGCCACCAAACACTTCAATGTTTTCCCTATTTAAAGACAGTTACATGAGTATTTACATGAGTAAGTATGATGACACAAAATATAACATGCCAATTTTCTAACCGGATAAAAACTGGAAAACCGTAGCACTTTAGTATTACTGTGCGAGGTTGAAGTGCTGCGAAGTGCTCTTCCGCCATACATTATAGTTATATTTTTTATCCACTTAGAAAATCCCTGCATTATATTTTGTGTCACTGTACTTACTCGTGTAAATACTCATGTAACCATCTTTAAATAGGTAAAACATTAAAGTGTTTGGTGGCTTTTACATTCATACCTGTTTAGATCCTAAGTAATGGTTGGAAATAAGTTAAGCATTAGCATAATGGCACCGCTCGCTACAGTGATTGAGTGCAGGCACTGAGATGGGAGAGGTACGTATCAACTTGTCTAAGCTGAGGGAAGAACGGTGGCATTTTCCTTTTTAAGGTCAAAAACAAACAAAAAATTAAATCTTTAAGACTAATTATTTTAAATCAAAATACTGGTAAAATTCAGAGACAAATATTTAAATCACCCTAAGGATTATCAAATTATCTGATTATGTTACAGTACGCTTAAGTTGGTTTTAACTCACCTACCAAAGTGATTACGTTTTCAAATGATGGGAAACAATGCCAGATGACACTGAGAAATCATCTAAGACAACTTGGTGAGGAGATTTGCATACTTGGATGATGGCTTGGGACGCATGCGGTCCAATCCCACAAAGAGTCTCTGATATATCTCAAAAGTATGCACCAGTTTTGAGGGATACTTGAGGTCGAGGGCATAGGTAAGTCCAAACAGAAGGCAGCATGCTTTCGACAGGTTTGGCACACCTCTGACCACGGGCTGTCCTTCTATGATAATCCCAATCGTGTCAGTTTGATGGCACATGTAAATTTTCAGTGGGCAACTGCCAAGCTCAGAGTGCACCTCTGTTTCATCACGACTCTATTGGTGGTAACAAAAAGAATCAAGAGTTTGGTCAGACAAACAGGTAATGAGATGAAAATAGCAGAAAGGTAGTATACAGATGAGACACAAAGTCAAAATTTTACTTTTGTTGCTTAAGCTGGTGGGTACTAGACATATACTGTGACTAGAGCATGTGACCAGAGTGAAGTCTATCAAGACAATGCCATAGAGTCTGGGTACTATACTATCATGATCAACTGTAGAATGAGTGTTGTCTTTTTCTGGTTCAAAGGATACATCATTACAATTAAACAATGCAATTGTCCTTGTCTGTACCTGATTGGTCATCACATTACCTTTATTAAGCTACAGAGTTTAAATATATTTCAAGAGCAAACGTAATTGCCCCATATCATCACAATAGTAATACATATTCACAGAAAAATAGACAAGTAGCTTTAAGCCCAATACATACATGGTGGACACTGATGAGGTCTTCCTGTCTCTCCCCCATGTACTCAATCAGGCATCTCAGGACCACTTCTCTTCTTTTCTCCACAGGGTCAGATGGATCCTGTCAAAAAGTAAAATTTGATCAAAATTCACAGCCTGATGACAGTATCACAAACCACAGAACCTCTCTATTTCAACCATTTAAGTGCTGTAAAAGGTCCTACATTCACCACTGTACTATAATATATCATACTATCACCAGCATCTCAGAGAAAAAAAAAAACTTTTGCATGTTGTTTACTCAAAAAAAGTCAAGGGGGACAGTTCACAAAATTGAGATTTAACTGTCCAAGTAGGCTGTCCTCATCAATAAGAATCAAGCTTATATTAGTACATTGTCTATTTCTCACCTAAAATGCTTTCTTAAACATGTTTTAGTGAACCTTTTGTGTGTAAAGAGACTGCTTAGGAGCAAGGCACACTCTTGGAAAATGACGAGGGAATTGCATCACTTACGTACATATGCAGCCAGCATGTCTTTTAACAAAAAGAACAGTCCTGGAGTACACAGAGGAAGTGTAACTTGACTGAATGTTCGGGCAAACATTTTCACAATAGATCATAAAAATAGCAAGGTCATGTTAACGCACTGTCACTAACGTTGGGGCTGACTATCCAATTAAACTACGCTACTCTTAGAACAGTGCCTTACATGTAGTTGTCCTTTAAATAATGAGATGATGGGTTCTGACAATGTAGGGTGTTATGATCAAACTCTGGGAAGTATGAATGTGCTCACCATGTGTCATAACAACTGGCTCAGTAGATTTCAACATATGCTGCAGATACACAGACACCACTATCCTTCCCATTAGGAACATGGTGAAATATTGATGACTTAGTACATGATAGAGAATACATTTTGGATGGAAAATTACCTGGATGAGTGCCATCATTTGGAACCTGATTCTTTGACCGACGGCTCCTCCTTTTGCATTGAAAAGTGACAACAGCTTTGGAGTTTGCCTGTCCAACTGTGACATAAATGTAGACACAAGTGATATGCCACTGATTCTCAGGAACTCTTCACAGATCTGTAAAGAGAACTATTCAATCTTAGTTACATACCAAAAGTGATATGTTTTTTCTGTGATTTAAACAACATGAGTGTTCTGGATACAAATTAGTTTTCAAACAAATTAAATCATGGACCGTGTCAAGATGTAAAGGAACATATTCACTATATGTTATTTTTAAGTATGAAAAATGCAAGAATCAAATGTATTCTTTAGTCAAGTGTGTTGCCTTATGTGCAATGTCTTCACAACTATGGGCCATTTACCATAACTGAGCAATGTGAAATTCAACTGAAGATACTGTTGACTTAGTGCATACTGCACTGTATTTTTTAGACATACCAGTAATGACAAAGAATTTGACTTTATCTAGTCAACTTTGCTGAGTTTACCTTACCTGCGATGGTTCAAAGAGAGCAGGCCATCTCTCTAGAAGATCTGCAAAACTTGGGGCTTGACCTACAATCTCCTGTCTTCTCAAACTGAAGGTTTTTGACATCATCTCATTTATAACTCTGCTGTTATTCTTTTTCTTTGTCTCAGAAATAAACTCCAGCCTGTTACTCTCAAGGGAATCTTCTGTTTCCCCGGCTGGATGAGAGGGCAGGTAGTTAACCTCAGCTTTCCGTGGTTTTTTTATATTCTTTGCTGGTTGCTTGTCTTCAGAAGATTTGCGCTTTAGAGAGTTCACCAAGACTTCTGGAATCCCATGCATCCGAAGTTTGCTTCGGTAGTTTCCTATTTTATACTTCAGGCTCTGCTGCCATCCATAGAGACCATTGAAGGAGCCTGGCTCCTTCAAACATGGGTTCTTTTTTATGAGAGCCTCTGCAACTGCACAACGTTGTGCATCACTTGGGTAGGGAGTGTAAGAAAAGATGAGCTCAGCTAAACACTCCATAATGTTGGACTTAACACCAGGGTAGACCTTCTCTTTGCATAAAAGGGAACCATCTCTGAGGTAGTTTTCATTGCCTTTTTGAAGGACTAGTTCAGTGTTATATGAAAACTTTGGAATAGGAAACTCAGTTGGCCATGGTTTGTGCATTCCAGGGCTATGGGGACTGAGTATTATAGTGTCATCAGATTCTGCAGAGATGGAACCACTTGATGTTGATGGTTGAGACGGAGAGTCATTTTCTGAGACTGATCTGGAGACGGAGCAATCTTCTGTTGGGAGCTCAGGAATGTCAACCTTTGTCAACAAAATGACAGGTGGAACATACACTACCTTCAGTGTGTCCCTATCATTCAGGTCATCAATTGAACTTAAAGTAACAAAGTCATCAAAATCCTGGTCTTTGAGCTGAAGGCTTATGTCCATTGAGATCCCAAATGTTTGTTTTATTGTTGCTTCCAACTCTGTAACTGTATGTGGCATTCCAGGAAGAAAAAGTTTCTTTATGTCATGGTCCAGGATGACTCGAAACTTTAAAGCTGCCTCCATTTTGATGAAGTAGCCTTAAAAAGATGACAAAACAACATTATTTTTACATTCAGTCTGGCATTTTTAGCAAGCATTCTTTGTTGTGTGCGCATGGTATATCAAATAAACTTGAAGAGAACTGTGAAAAATGCATACATCAGTACCACTTGAATTATACCAAACGCTATATGAGACGTCTATCTATTCCAGACAAATATGGCGCTTCAGCGTCACCATACGCCTTCCTGCAACCTTATAGTCTGAGAGCGGACATACATCAGTGAGATCCTTCTGTTCCACAAAAACTACAAGCTCTGTGCTCTCCAGCTCAAATGCTCGAAAGTGCTCATCATACCAAGAAATGAATACTTTAGCAATGAAATAGACCTTGTCTCTCAGAATTACTATCTGAAGAACTTCAATAAAGTCTGGGAGTCCTGCAGTAGACCCATAGGCCAAAATCATGCCTTTAGAGTATGTAGTTCCATAAACTGACACAGTGTTGGAAAGATGTACAGTAGTCTGACCTGGAGACACTCTTCTTATTGCATTATGTACATTTGTATGCAAAACAGCCATGGGCACTTGGGATACTCTGGCAGTACTGATCGTGGGAACTGTTGTAGTTGCATGCAGATGGTGTGCAATCATCAGCTGATGCTTGGTTGCAAGGGAAAATAGTACATTTTTGAAATTCCCTGTATGTCTTACAATTTGTTTGAAATAACGATGTTTTCCCTCAAATCGCATCGTCCAGAATGCAATGACAGGACCAAACACTTTAATGAGCATTGGATAGTGCTCCAGGAAGTGGTGTTTGGGGATCAACTTAACCTGAGGAAACGCAGCAAGTAATCTAAGCCGATGCTCAGAAATCTTTGCATCAAGATATGACAAACTTGCTTCAGTTTGGGTTGGTGCTACCACAAGTTCAACTATGTCTTTGAGACACATGATTACATTCCATGCAGGATCATTCAGTGGTATCTTGTGTCCTATCATTAGTGGAAGCAGTCTGATGAGGGTCCAATTTTCATGGGCATTTCCTCCGATACTTTTTCGAGTGGGGAATGCAATGAGAATGGGCTGTGGACTGTCTGTCTTATCTCCCCATTTGTAAGGAAATTATTTGATTGTTTTGTTAACCTCGTCAAGTGTGATGTACTTTTTGGCTATGAACTCACTAAACCACAGGTCATTCAAAATATCAGGTGGATAGTCCTGAACCATATGAAAATGGTTTAGTTTCTCTGTCAGTGGGCAAGGCCTTTTCACACCAAAGCAGTGGGGTAATGCAGGGTCTGCCTGTAGAGTCTTAACATGAATGGAATAATCCTCCTTTGTCCGGATGTGAAAAGCACCTGATCTCACTTCCTTTTCTTGAAAGTCAATGTGCTCTCCAAGACAGAACCTGTAAATGTATGGTCCTGAGAAACTTTCAACAAGGCCAGCAACTGAATGTGCACCAAGATTGTCAGCAACTACACAGTAAACAGTCCCTTTGACAGTTTTCCCAAGGACAGGAACCAAAATACCATCTTGTTCCAGTAAAGCTATGTCATCCAAGAGTGGCTTGAGAACCTCTGCATAGCCAAATCTTTTAATATAATTAGCTTTGCACAAAAGTGCAAGATACACTGAGGTTAGTGTGGACCGAAAACAGGATTGGATATTTCCCAATATCCAGTACACGGCTGTACAACGTTAAACCTTTGTAGAGAGTACCGTCTCCTTTTGAAAGCTGAAAACAGCCGGCCAGCCTTATCAAAACCCATGCTTATGGGGCTGGATTCATTTAACTCCTCAAATAAAGATGTGACTACTGTGCTATCAATCACACAATTATTATTCTTCAAGTGTGATTCAAAAAAGTCTCTGTGGAATTGACTATGCAGCATTAAAAAAAAAAAACCTGGATCAAATCTCTAAAATCAGACAGACTACTAAGCATACATCTCTACTACAGTTAAATATGTGCACCTGCTTTAGTAATGCAAAAGTGTACTGACATGATCACTGATTCCAGAGTCTTGTCAAAGGCACGGCTAGCTTGTTTTGCCTGCTGTCCAATCGGCTCAGTATCGCTTTAAAGTGTGCGGGGATTATTCACGTCTATAGTTGCGCAGCCTCTACTGTCACGACTCCTAAAAAATTTATTCTGCATCGCCCCATCAAGCTCTCGCTAGTCGCCCCATCTCCTCTGCTATCAATGAGAGGAACGGCTTGGTTGTTAAAAAATGTACGTTGCGTTCGATAGTTGTCTGGCTGTGCTGATTTAAATCTAGCGGTTCCATTGTGTTTTTTTTCACTCAGGTAGTGACGATTCTCTCCGGCCAATCAGTGATCAGCAGAGTTTACGCGTCACATTTAGGTAATGGCTCGGTTCACTTGGAACCTCAACCGAAGTGATAATAAAAAAAAAGTACCAGCCAGGTAACGTTACTGTACCCAATGGGGAAAAAAACAAAGTCAACCGTAACATGCAGTGGAAAAGCACCATTACTTTCCATTAATTGCCCGTACAACTATTGCCTGAAGGCTCGAAATTGCGACTGTTTCGATCGCATTTGATCCCTTAATTTAATCTGTGCAATCTAAAAATATAACTGAGGGCATCTGAGCAACTAATTATTACCTAAACATCTGCGTTTTTAAACACGTCCATCCTAAATGTTACATGTTAGCAGGCTGCTAGTAACAGGTGAGGTAGCATCTCTGCTGCTGATAACACAAGCACCCCACGACAGCTGCATCCCCCACCGGAGACTGTGTTATTAATATGAAATTAAATTAGTGCTGTAGTCACGCTATGTGTTTTAAAGCTAACTTTGGCTTTAATTTTATCGTTAGTTAACGTGAACTCAAATTAATATTTGACATTAAACAGTTATAGGCAAAAGTCCTAGACAAAACACGTGCTGGACTACAGCACTTATTTAATTTCATATCAAAAACACGGTCTCAACCGCCATTGTGTGCCGGTCGTTGCCACTGTGCAGCCAACTTAGCTTGCCATGTGTGCAGGATAGCTAGTTATACAGTACAATTAGCAAACCCAACCTCAGCTCCCTAGTGGAGTAACGGTAAGCGATTTCGCGTGACTTTACATCACCAATTAATCGGCTAAATTTGGTCAACTTACCATGTTAATCAGTCCCTGAAATTCAGATCCTCTGCAGCGAACTGACCGTTGAAGTGCCGAGGACGATATGCTGCATCTGCCTGGGAAAGTTCCCGCCAGTGAAAAATGAATAATGCCAACTTATAAAAATGTTAAAATATTTACGTTTGATGAACACACCCGCCACATCGACAGCTGCTCAAATAAATTTTGTATGCCAACTCACTTTTATGACATTTCCTGTACACAACAACCACACACAAATAGCTACCCAAATAAATTGCAATAGTTTTATTTAAAATATATTGTTATATATAAACGGATATATTTTAAGTAAAGAGGAAGTGTATTGATACTTTTTTGTATAAAACAGATAAAATAAACTAGATTAAAAAATATTTAAAGTATTTAAAACCTACTTTGTGGGTGTAGCACTTTTTACAGTGTAGTTAGACTTTTTCCAAACTATAATTCCTGACTAAATGTATAATTAAGTGAAACATTATGCAGTTTCAATAACAATATACACTACTACTGTAGGTAAGGAATGTATATTGTCATTCCTTACCTACTTATTTGTATTTTTTGTATTTTTTTATTATTTTATTGTGTGTTTTTTGTTCTGTCGCTGTCATTCTGTTGCACTGCGGAGCTTTCCTCGTATGTGTAAACATACCTGGCAATAAAGCTCATTCTGATTCTGATACTATACCATTCAAAAGCTTGATGTAAATAATATAAATGTAACAAATAAATGTAAATTTAACAAATGTAACAAACAATGCTGTTCTTTCAATTTATTCCCCCCAAAAAAACTGAAAAAATATTCTCAGCTCTTTTCAACATGAATAATATATATATATATATATATATATATATATATATATATATATATATATATATATATATATATATATATATATTATTATTAATAATTTATTTTTATTTTTTTGTAGAAAATCAGATTGTTAAAATGATTTCTGAAGGATTGTGTGACTGGAGTAATGATGCAAAAAAATCAGTTTGAAAGTCAGGTTTGATTGTTTCTAATAAACTGTTTACTTTAACTGCACTCACAAGTGGATATTAAATTATGTTGTGAGATAATTAAATATATTCTAAATAAACTACATAAAGTCATATAGATTTATTTTGTCCTCACATTCGTTCTTTTAACTCCTCCCTCTCAGTGACACACAGTTGACTGAAAGCCTCATTATGCAGCTCATTATGCTGGCCTCTGTCTTCTCAGGTGTAAATCAAAATGATATCCATGATAGTTGACGCCTACTCGCATATGACCAACAAAAAGTGTCTTAGAAAGTTTAAATCAATATATTGTTTTCTGTGAGTGAATAAACAAGATGATTTTCACATGATTTAGAAAGAAAAAATCTAGGCTACAATCTCAAGTTCTCAAAAGTCCCGGGAACCATTGTTCTGTATGTGTTTTATGGCCTTATTCAAGTGATTTAACATTTTTAGTTTTTCACGAACCACGCATAACATTTTTCTCAAAAACACAATCATTTACATACATGATGCTCACATATTATTATTATAGCCCAGTGTGTGCTGATTACAGTGAGATTAGACTTTACCCATTTAGATATTTATAAGCAACTGTAAAAAGCACAAATGTCAGGGCATGACAAAACTTCTCCAGGCCCCAAAAATACCCTTAGACCTCAGAGGGTTAACCATACATTCAAAACAAATTCTTAGTGATTTTTTTTTTCTTGTTTCCAGTAAAAATGGTTCACTTGATAAGTCAAAAGTCAATTAATACTTATTTTATTGCAAATATATAATAAATATAAGTAGTAGTGCTGCAACGATGCGTCGACGTCATCGATTACGTCGACTACAAAAATACGTCGACGTGCGTGAAATGCGTCAACGCATCACACTGTTTACATCTCGCGTAATGGCATACTGGGAATGGAGCAAGTTGCATTCTATCACAAAAACAGAGACCCCTGTTATCAAAATTATGGGAATACTTTGTTCCCTTTGAAAAACCGATATGGTGTACCAAGGCAGCACAAATGCGATGCACGAGCAACTCAGAGGAAAACATCCTGGCGCTCTCCGGTGTTACGGTTTAACTGGTTACCCTGTGATCTGGGGACCAACTTCCTTATTCAGGTCTCTGCTGCAGATGTGATGGAACTACTGCAGCAGATTCGGCGATTCTAAAAGCACAAACTGATTTGATATTATTAAATGTCTAATAAACGCAGACTTGCTCATTGCATGATTCTGATATTCTTGTAAAGATTACAAGTTATTGGTATGATCACCCGTATCGGCTGAAGTAAGGATAAAATAAAAAATAAAGTAAGTCTGTGTTGGCGCGGGTTTCGAACACGCATTAGGGGCCGTTCATATATCGTGCCTAAAAATGCTACTCGCGCCGCTTTCTCCTTCTTTCCAAAGCTCTCAAGCAGTTGCGACCCTGGGATGTGTGCCGTTGCTAAGCAACCATGACGTGCTCTCTCCATGAAGACGCGGAAATTTCAGCAAAGGATAAATGGATTTGCAGCACTAAAAATCGCTTGCAGTAGCTCTGCTACTAAATTTATTTCAAAATGGCAATCCATATACAGCTATGATCAGCAGTTCCTTCATCTTAGCTGAGCTTTCAACGTTGTTACGGGAAAGGATGAAACTGATTGGTTGGTTCTTGTCACATGACCCGCGGTGCGCTTGCGGCATTCTGAAAAGTTGAGATGTTTTTTATGTGGTGCGGACGCGCCTGTTTTCGCGTGCGCGTCGCGACCGCGTCGCTTCCATTATGAGCGCGCATACCGCGCGCCTACATTGGAGATAACGAACTTGAGCACGCAGCACAGACCACCGAGCTACAGAGATTCAGCTCCAGATCTCTGGAAACCATGCTTAACCTTAGCAGAACCCTGACTACATTTTATGGTTTGTGATGCTAAAGAACATTTCATGACGTCTCACACAACTGTAAATTTGTGGCTACTGTGGTTTAATTATAAGCGCTATCGTAAACTCATATTTACCATAGTAAAATAATTTTCTTTGCCTCTTTATTTTTGTATACTGTAAAAGCTTCAACCACATTGGTTGAAAATGAATAAAGGTTGAAATATAATATTAGAAGTTGTACTTATATTTTTTTGTAAAGTTATCCAAAGGATTCATTAGCTAATCAAAAAAAGAACATTAGATTAATTATTTATTGTAATAAAAATAATTGTTAGAGTAGTCGACTAATCGAAAAAATAATCGTTAGATTAGTCGACAGAAAAAATAATCATTAGTTGCAGCTCTAATAAGTATGTATGTTTTGTCTTACAGGTTTTTATTTTTATTTTTGGCTATTTTAAAGGTGCCATGTGTCATGTCTGGCAAAAAAATCAAGTCATACTCCACATTCCATACCAGATGGGGGCAGTATGCCTCAATAAAGTGAATTGGTCTACTCTAGAGTAACAAACGAGAAACGGCATAGTCTCTATGCCCCGCCCCTACCTTCACAACAACCCTAGAGCCATAGCCGAAGCCTATGGGACGTTTTGCCTCCAGAGGAACGTTAGGTGATGTCAAGTGATTTTGAAACATGACATCTTCAAGCTACTCCCCTTCACCTTTACCAGTGAATATGTTCATATTCGTTTTGTTCATATTACATTTTGAGTTGTATATACACATTATTTGAATTAAATTAATTTGACAGACAGCATTCTGTCAACATCATTGGTCAACATCAGACAGCTGACCAAGCTAGCGCCAACCAACGTAACCAGAGCTGCCAACTCTCAAGCATTCACCGTGAGACACACGCAGTTGACTCTTTTTCACACGCTTTCACGCCACACATCAATTTTCTCACGCACAGAAAAACCACGAAGCAAAGAGGGCTCGGAGACCAACAGAATAGACAGAGCAGGTTAGTTATGAAAAATATCAGATTCTGTAAATTGTATTACGCAATTCAAACAATACCGTTTTGGCACTTGTAAATGTTACACGGCAGATCCCTAGCGCACGTGAACCCGATCATCTCTACTATAGTAAAAAAAAAAAAAACACGAACACTGTTGAAGGATACAGTAGGCTACAAATGACCAAAATGTATTCCTCATACATAATATCGATCAATCAGTGTTTTTTTATCAACGTTAAGAGGTCAATAGGGCTGATAGGATTCTCTGTATGTTTACAGCATTAGGTTATTTTTTTATTATTTTTTTTTAGAAAACATAACACCTACCTTTAGTACCAAATATTTATCCACATGAGTCAATACTAAATCAAATCACAATAATTGAACTTAATTGAAATATAAAAAAAGCGTAGCATACCAGAAATTGTACCACGTAAACATTGTAACATGTTTATGGCAGCTATGGTAACGTTAGCCAATGTCAAGCGCTAATGTTGAGCCAACATCTGCGTAAATAAATAACCAGCAGGCCGTTTTTATCTGTTATGGCAGAGTGATGATGATGAAGATTACACCCCAGTGTCCAGCCAGACACACATTAGCACGTTTATCGAACAGCCTTCGATACATTTCTATGTTATAACTTCCCGAAAAAAATGCGCAAACATATAAAACAAACTTCTAGCGAAATACTAACAGCATCTTACTTACCAATCCAAAAGAAATGTTGCAAGTTCGGAGTCGAACCTCATTTCTTTCAAGTCCATCAGTTGTCTCCAGCGATGGAAAGCAGTGCCGATGTTTACTCTGGTTCGGCTCCTTTTCTTATAGGATTTGATTTGTGATTCCGAGCGCGGTTTTTTCCCTGTAGTGGGTCGTGGTGGTAGGGGTCTCTTGCCAAGGGCTTCAGCCATCCTTCCGCTCTCTTCCCTGAACTGAAATGAAGTAGTGGGCTGTACTTTCCACACGATTGACATCAGGTTCAAGTACGCCCACAAGCCGTGCAAGTTATTCGTGTATTGCAGGTTGGCTGTTGGTTATGTTGCCCGCATACCGCGTCCCATGGCCGAAACTGGTATTACGACACCTGTCGGGCCGTGGCTAGTAATGCTAATGCTAATTAAGGTTGATATCTCTGCAGCACTATAACTTGACATTTTTTTTATGACATCATCGCCCTTATTTCTTCTCATTCTTTTGATGCGTGTAGGTCATTTTTTGGATATTTTTACCTCAATTTTTACACATGGCACCTTTAAGCTCATTGTGTGAAAAATAATAAAAATACTAGGTAAAAAGTTGACAAGATGGCGTAATGGCAAACTATAAGAGAGGATGTCACATCTTTGGCAAAGAAGTTCAAATTATGAGATAAATGTTCAGTTAAGAAAAAAAGTCAGATTTATGAGTGGTCATGGTTATGGCTTAGTGGAAATTATGGGAAAAAAAATACTTTTGACTCTTTATGATGTCATTTATATGTACATCTTTAGATCTAAGAGGAGAAATAATTTGTCTGAATATAGCAATTAAAATATATATATATATATATATATATATATATATATATATATATATATATATATATATATATATATATATATATATATATATATATATATATATGGAACCTCTAGTCCCTTGACTTTCTTAATAATGGACAGTAAACCAGTTTTGATCTTTATCTCAAAAAGTTTTATTTATTTATTTATTTATTCATCTAAAATATGGACTCGTGAATCGGAACTGTCTTTAGTTTTATTTGGTGTGAGGCTGATAATTGCTCTCAGCTGGAGTGTTTGGCTAATACTGCTAACACTGAGAAGTTTAGGTTGAGAACTACTACAGCAAAACAGAATTGGACATTTACTTAAAATACCTGTATTGCCTGATTGTTTTATCATCCATCATACATGCATTGTAATTCTGATAAAAAAACAACAGTATCTTCAAGACGCATGATTTGAAGTGTGAAGTTTGTTATTTTCGGTTTTTATGCAGTTTTTCAAAGAAAAATAGTTGAGAAATGTAAGGTTTAAAATGTGCAGAGGATATGAAGTATACATGCATTTATAAATATAAAGGCTCATTATGAGTAAAAGGTTTTGTATTACAGCTTGCAGATCTTTGCTTCACCACTAGCTATTTGATTCACGGGGAGCAGATGTGCTAAAATGCTGTGAAATTGCAGGGCATGCATACGCTTGAGAAATCTGCCCGCATTTTCTGGCCAAAATGGCAAATTTTTCAAACCTTCATGAAATATACAGACATTGGCTTAAAGTACGACAGACATAAAGTATGTACTCTCCCAAAGATTTCTCTTTATAAATCTGTGAAATCCAGCAGAGAGAATGTCGAGTATGTGTTAGATCTGTATGTGTAAGTGTTGGCAGTCCGGCTGCATGATGCGACAATTTATTTTTTATTTTTTATAGCCCATACACATTAGACATGACAGCTGTTGTGGGCAAGAAGATTCAAAATGTTTATTAAAAGACATATAATAAAAGTCTATAATCAAGGCATTTTCCCCCCACTTTGATATGACATTAAATGAACATTATTGTCATTTATATGCATCAATTTGACAAAACATTAAATGTACAGTCTACTTGGAACAGCATACAAAGTTTAAGGTCCGCAAGTTGTTGTTGGTTTTTGAAAGAGGTCTCTTTTGCTCACCAAAGCTGCATTCATTTGATAAAAAATAAAGTAAACATGAATTTAATGCATCTTTTTTGAATAAAAAATATTACTTTCTTTACTTTGTAAAAAATTAAAAAAAATGTACTATCTAAAGCATGATGAATAAATAAATCATCATGATCATTTCATTTCTTAACTCTCATACATGTGTATATATATATATATATATATATATATATATATATATATATATAATTTATTTTTTAAGATGCAGTGACATGGTTAAGTTCAGGCAATAAAAGTAAATAAAATAAAAAAAAGCCACAGTTTTAGCAAATTTGGGATGAAACACTCAGCCAGCCCTGGCTGACAGTGTAGATGCTTTTTTCTCAATGAAAGCGGCACTCATGAATGCTTTAATGCTCTGTGTTGGTGGATATATATGCAGGCATGCGTTTACATGTTTGTTTGGCTCTGTTTAAGTCTGTGGACTCCTCTGTCGCAGCACTCGTGTCTCGCTTGTGTTTGCTGCAGACAGATTATCCTTTCACCGATAGTCACTTTAGTAATAAATTCTTTCCACTGCGGCTCTGCTGTGGAGCTAGAATCCAGAAGCCGCTGACAGCCGCCTTTAAATGACACAGATGAATGGAAGGGTTTTACATGAAAGATGCAACACAGATATACTCTCACAACATTATCCTGCTCGCTTTCCCACTTTAAATATGATATACACACAGAGCATCAATCCTCCTCCAGCTCTTTATCAATTACCTGTGACGACGACTTCCCACATGCGCTCTCTGCTCTGAATATAGCTGTAGGCTGCTCTTGCTCACAACTTCTTCAGGTTCAAATTATTATTAGTGTTACGTGTGTCGCCTGTTGCCGGGCAGCTGTGGTACAGTTAAAGCAAAGGGTCAGCAATCACATACTTCAATTTACCCATGCAGTTTTCACCATTAGGACGTTCTTAAGTGCTGAGAATGATTGTTTCCCTCGAAACTGCTGTGTGTCATAAGCAGTGCAAATTAAGCCATGCAATTCCATGACTAATGCTGCAAAAATAGTAAACTTCAATTTCATGTTAAATTTACTCTCTATTAAAAAAAAAAATTGATTGATGGGTGAAAGTCTGGAATCCATGGCAGCTTTCATTGACCAAGACCAGCCCGTGAGACCGACGTCAACCAATCCGATGACGACTTCGAAACTCAAGAAGTGTTTCCACTTTTGTGTCCCATATGCATCAGACATTTAGCCAACGTTCCATTGGCGTGACATCTGAGGCTGAGACTAGTGGTGATATGAACTGATGAGCAAATGCAGACTTTTGTTGTTTTGTTGTCTCCTCGTCTTATTTAAGCTAATTGCCAAACAAACAAAATCACGAACAAAAAGCATTAAAATGACTACAACTAAAACTGAAATAGGGTATTATAGTATGTAAATCCTATTATTATTAGTATATAATACTAAAACAGCACTGATCTCACCTATGGTTGCACGGTGCACCGATATTTTAAAAGTATCGCGATTCTTGGAAATTAAAATCGTTACGATTCTTAAATTTATTAGTATCGATACTTCAAAGAATGACCGCGATCCAGATTTGTAAGAGAGGTATTTCATGTTGGTGTGTGCAACGCACGTGTCCAGTGCCTCCCTATATGGACGGCTGTGTCTAAATAAGTTGTTCAGATGAACAAACCACGAGGTTTTCTTGCATAATTAAAATTTTAATTGTTTGGTCAGACAGTTCATATTATAATGTATTGACATTAATAAATCGGGGATTAAACGTGGAGTTATGTTCTGTTTGCTAAATATTAAAACAAGCATGTGTGCACAGTACCTATAAAAGTGCTTTGTATCTGCTGATTGCTGATCGAGATTTACATGCTCACTGACCAGGTATTCCTTCAATCATTTCATTCATGAACGAGATGTATTAGTTCATTTCAACTCGTTCACGAAAGAGAAGATCTCTCGATCTCGTTCAGTGAAGGGCGGATTCGTTCACTACATTCAACAATTCACATGTTCCATCACATCTTTTGACAGGATGAAACAGTTCACAGAGCTGTTCACGAGCTGCGCATGCACTGCTAATAGTGCCGCTAATAGCGCCGACATCTTCCATGGTGTCCCCGATGCGCGGGTCGGGGTGGGTAAAGAAATGTTACTTTATTTGGGGGGCGGGCCAAATTATTTCATAAAAGCGGGACCATCGGGTTGGACAATAACCCGACCCGCGCAACACTAGGCTGCATGTGCGAGCACAAGTGATACTGTGGCCGCCGGTCCATGACTGGTAGAAAAAGATGACGCTTAATAAAGCTCACTGGCTGAGTTTTCTCCTCTGAAAGAAAAGGTTGCACAACTGACAGAATAAGTTACAATATCTGAGATATTGATGCAAAATTTTATTTATTTATTTATTTTATTTTTTATTTTTTTTACCTTGAATGCCATTGCTTAAATTGATATTATTTATATTTTGATATTTAATCTTCGGAGTTCAGAAACATTGTTTAATATAATCGTTGTTCATATTTTTATTCAAAGTTCAGAATCAATATAAAGTTATTACTCTTATTCTTATGATAACTGATATAATGCTGCTAAATTTATTCTTTTTTTACCTTTAATGTAATTGCTCAAATTTTTTTGTTAGATTTTGATATTTCATATTTTGTTCACATGTTTAACATATATGTCATATGTTCATTTATTAGTGTGTTATATGATTAGAATGTTGTCCCGGTTTTATAATAAAGCCCAGCAATGATATTTGAGAGTGTATTTTCCCTTTTCAGGAAAAGTATCGAACAATTATCAAAATTGCAATTCTTGACTAGGTATCGGTATCGAAACAATAATTTTGGTATCGTGACTACACTAATCTCACCAAATTGGTTTGATATTTCCTACTAACAAAATTACAACTTTTTTAAAAGGTTGCCATTATGATGTAGTCGTCCGAGTAATCTGAAGCGCACATCAATCTACTGAAGTGAAGTCACACATTCCCAGACTAACCACTGTTCTGATGTGTCTCACCTGAAACAAAATAACTAGTCAGTCCTTTCTGATTGCTAAATAAACTTTTGTTCTGTTTTGAAAATGACAGCAGTGTTCAATTACCCCACCGACTATTTGAAGATGAGTCTGGTTGATATGTGCAGATGACAACTAGTGGTCTGTCACATCACTGACACATGTATGGCACAAGATGTGTGTTTTGCAAGGTTATTTTTTCGATCAATCACCATGTTTAAGCCTGTCGACACTCTTAAGTTATGAAAACAGGAAACTGAACTATTGTGTAGCTGAGGAAAGACAAAACTCTTGTTAAGAGTTTTGACAGAGAAAAGAGAAAAGGAACAGTGTTACTAACCTCCAGCTAACAGAGGACGTTCAAGAAATGTTGGTTAATGTTGAACATGCAAGCTCTTTTCAAAGTCCAAAACATTCCTCCAGTAATGTTAATTGAACGTTTTTTTTTTGTTTTGTTTTTGTTTGTTTTTTTCTTTAAAAATGAATGAATATCTCATTTATGGGAGGCTTTTAATTCTGAAATGTTCAAAGTTAAATGTTAAATGGATAGTTCAATAAAGAATTAAAGTTCTATCATCATTTATTCACCTTCAAGTTGTTCCAAACCTGTAAGAGTTTCTTCTTCTTCTCCAGGTTGGGACCAACTTGAGGATAAGCAAATAATGACTTAATTCTTCTAGAACGTTTTCTTGACTTTAATAATTCTCATTAAATTAAATGTTGTTAAAACATTGTTCATGAAATATGTTATTTCTAAAATGTTTAATTGGATGTTTGTACACCATTTAAATGTTACATTTTGTAACAACAACCCCCCCCCCACACACCATAAAAAAGAGAATACTTTCTAAGCACATTCCAAAATAAGCCTTAATGGGAATGTTCTGTATGTCTGAGGATGATAGCAGCAGGAGGGTCATGAAAGAGTTTAGGATAAAAACTCAAATTAAGTTGTGATGAGACAATGGAGGCACATAAAGAAGCTAAGGTGAAGAGGCCTGTTAATGAGTCAAACCTCACAGCGAATTGAAGGATGGAGGGAGCTATTTAAAGCTATGCGTTCTCCATCCTGTGCTCCTCTTTTTCTCATTAGTCACTAGCATGAGGACACACACTCACAGTCTAATTGAAAGAATTCCAATAGCATTAAAGTCAGACTGTTTCCAAAAGCCTTTGTACATTACATCATGATGAGGATGAGGATGCAGCTGTGTCGACTGTGCTGGTGTTTGACAGAGAACATCATACCGCAGCTGTATGTGCTCATCTGTGAACATTCATTTGGGATGGTAGCGCTGCTTTCATGCCTTAACTGTGATTGTTGTTTCGCCTCTATGGTACAAATGTGTGACATCGTGGATGGATGTGAGTGGATGTGTGCAGAGAAATACCTTAACAAAAGTTGAATATACATAATAATAATATACAGTAGCAGCTGAGTTGCTAAAAAAGGTGTTGTTGGTATGTAAAACTGTGCTAATGAATATGGTTGCAATATAATAATCATGTTTTCATGCATTCAGTCTTTTTTATACCTATAGCAAACAGTAAGCATGATATGAATCATTTATATGGTTAATAAAAAAAAATCAGTATGAAATTTACACACAAGCACACAAAAAGAAAAGAGAAAAAATATATACATGTGGACACTGTCATTTTTCTAAACGCAATACTTTTGTTTTTGCCCCCATTTTTTTCATGCGCTGAACTCAAAGATCTAAGACTTTTTCTATGTAAACAAAAGGCCTATTTCTCTCAAATATTGTCCACAAATCTGTCTAAATCTGTGTTAGTGAGCACTTCTCCTTTGGCGAGATAATCCATCCATCTCGCAGGTGTGGCATATCAAGATGCTGATTAGACAGCATGATTATTACACAGGTGTGCATTAGGCTGGCCACAATAAAAGGCCACTCCAAAATGTGCAGTTTTACTGTACTGGGGGGGTCCGAAAACCAGTCAGTATCTGGTGTGACCACCATTTGCCTCACGCAGGACAACAAATCTCCTTCACATAGAGTTGATCAGGTTGTTGATTGTGGCCTGTGGAATGTTGTTCCACTCCTATTTAATGGGTGTGCGAAGTTGTTGGATATTGGCAGGAACTGGAACACGCTGTCGTATACGCCGATCCAGGGTCAAGAGTAGCTATATAATAGGGGTGTGCCCGAAGCAGAATACCTTATTCGGAAAGGTGCGGATAATGGCTTCAAAAACGAATAACGGATAAAAAAATAATTGTACCCGAATATTCGGCTAAGGCTGCAGCACAGTCTGGTGTTTGCTAGGTAACAGGTGAGCCAGGGGATCAGAGCAATATTTTACACAAACCTCCTAAAGTCACGCAATAATAAATGTGTGAAGTGAATGAATGTAAACTTTATAAATGAAAAGATCGCATATCAAACACCGCATTGATGTTGCCTCTGTAGTGTATCAGACCCGAACCAGACAAATTAAAGAGTCAATCGGGACAGTGGTTGAAACACGAGCCGAATTCCTTAGAAAGGCAACAGGAGGTCGTAAACCATTCCTAGTGCCAGAGTCAGAAGCAAGATAACCAACCAACCAACTCTTTCACAGAACAGCTTTCAACATTAACACCACTAGAACAATTATTGACAATTTCAATTCGGAGAAGAGATTGTCAAATTTGGGGCAAGTAATCAAGATACAACACTGGCCATGACGTGTAAACCCATGAGAGTAGTAAACAAGATTCTTGGATTGACTTTCCCCACCTACCAGAACCAGACTGAAATTCCTAAAGGAGGCCTTTTAACCTCTGTTTTCCACAGAAATCTCTATGTCAGAGAATGGCACAGAAACTGTCTTTTGTAGATATAGATGGACCAAAATGAACTCAAAATGAATATCAGTCTATCCCTTAACTCCATATTCATTTATATGTAACCCACACATTTGATTATCATGTTTATAATCACTCATTGTGTATGTCTTTTAATAACTATGGGATAGCTTAAGTATTCATATTCATGTTTAGTATGTTTGTATCATATTCTTGTTATAGGAATCATGTCCAAAATTATACCCTGCAAGAGCGGAAAAATTCGGACCACGCTTGATAAGATAACATATGAGTTATGATACCCCGAGCAAAGACAATAATTGTCAAGACAACATTTGAGGTGTGGCCAAAAGGCCAGTTTAAATACTCAGGATGAGAAGAAACACCACCTAGTCTCATCAAACTTTACTTCTGTTCTTTTACTTTAGTTTCTTTTCTTTTCCGTTTGAGAGTTTCGTGTTCTGAGTTAAGTTTTGTAATGTCGTGTCTCTGAGTCTGACCTCGAGTGCCCGTTCAACTTCAACCAGCCACACAACTCCGCATCGTCAGGCAACGCCCAACCTCGGGCTTCCCAAGACGTCACTTCAACAACTACTGAACTTCCAGCCAATCAGCGGTAAAAAGGGCCTTTTGAATGGCTACTTACTGTACTTCTGGTTTTATCCGAATACAGATTTTCCGGCAATCCATGTTCTCATTGTTATATGGGAGGAGGCACTTTTACACATATTCTAAAAGAGTGCAGAGTCTCTGGATCCAAAAACAAGCGAAGAAGCAGAAACAAGTAATAGAAGCATTGCTTAAATATATGTAAGCTAACACGATCACTCTCAAACATTAAGCTGCATGTAAATTAAAACTGCCTAATCTTACTGAATAAAATATCGATGTGCTGTAGATGCTATTTGTTGATCAGTTTTTAGTAAATTATTCTGTGTGAAGATCATGGCAACTGTATTTTGAACAGAAAATTGCTTGTAGCTAGTTTTTAATTTTTCCTCACTTCAACGATTATAATGAGAATATTGAGACTCACACTGTGGCATTAGCAGATGGACTATGTCTAAGTTAGTGTTTGACACTGCTGGGGACGTCCAGTCAAAGACAAGGTGAAAGTGAAAATTACAATCCCCTCAGCACATCCCTGATCTCTGACTGAACTCAACTCCCCAGCGGCTGCAGGCAAATGTGAGAATGTCAAGCAGGTGAAGGAAGAAACATTTAGCTGTTAAAATTTCCCACAGAAATCCCTTCAGCTACCTTCGAATCAACCGCTTCAACTGACTCTCACAAACATTCACTACTGACAAGGTCTTTACCTCATTTTACTCTGATCAACTAGTGCTTCTGCTATATTTTTACAGGAGTGTATTTTTACAATTCTGTAGCATACAGTCATTGTTGACAGCCATGCATGGACAGAGCAGGGAGAGAAGCTAGTCAGCCCCCCTGGGGTACAGAACAGATCCAGTATATGCATACATAATTAATTGAATAATTACAATTCACCAACTATTTATAATGTATAAAAAAGTTTTGAAAAGTGAGAACTAACATTAGTTCCAACTTTATAGGAATTTTACAGGAACAATATGATCCAAGATGGCGCCGCACATGGCTGCTTCAGTGCTTGGCTCTCCAGTGTTTGTACTGTTTTTGTTCATTTTTCCTGTTTTTTGTTTAACAAACACGATCAGTTTCACCAGAGATGAACTGCTGAACATTCGGCAGAACACACCATATGATATTTTTCCGGATTTCTATTATACAGACGTTTTACTGAACATTGTTATCGGAGGCGCAGCGGCGCTGATCAAGCGCTTCAGGACGCGCAGACGGGGAAAGCGAGCGGGAGCGCTCGTCAGACTCAGGAAGCGCGGATTTCGAACGCCGTTGCCTAGCATCCATCTCGCAAATCTCCGCTCTCTACCCAACAAAACGGACGAACTCCTTCTGCTTTCTCGGACAAATAAGGATTTCTCTCACTCTGCTGCTCTGTGTTTCACGGAAACCTGGCTGAATGACGCCATACCGGACAGCGCGCTCCATCTGCCGGGCTTTCAGCTGTTCAGAGTGGATCGAGACGCAGAATCAACGGGGAAATCGCGCGGCGGCGGGACATGCTTTTACATCAATGAACGGTGGTGTACAGATGTAACTGTGTTAAAGAAGATGTGCTGTCCTGATCTAGAAATGCAGTTTGTCAACTACAAGCCGTTCTATTCGCCGCGGGAGTTTCACTCGTTCATTCTGGTTAGTGTTTACATCCCTCCTCAAGCGCATGTGAGCTCAGCTTTACAGAAACTCGCTGATCAGATCACAGACACAGAACAACAACACCCGGACTCTGTTTTAATCATTCTTGGGGACTTTAATAAAGCCAATCTCTCCCGTGAACTGCCAAAATCCAGACAGCATGTTACCTGTCCCACCAGAGACAGTAATATACTGGATCACTGTTACACCACAATAAAGGATGCATATCACTCTGTTCCACGAGCAGCTTTGGGACGTTCTGATCACTGCCTGGTTCAACTTATACCGACCTACAAGCAGAAACTTAAATCTGCTAAACCTGTAGTAAAGACTGTGAAGAGATGGACCAGCGAAACAGAGCAGGATTTACAATCTTGTTTTGACATCACAGACTGGAGCGTTTTTGAAGCTGCTACCACCGATCTGGACGAACTCACAGAGACTGTAACATCCTATATTAGTTTCTGTGAGGATATATGCATTCCTACCAGGACTTATTTAACATTCAACAATGATAAGCCATGGTTTACAGTAAAACTCAGACACCTTCGTCAGGCCAAAGAGGATGCCTACAGAAATGGGGACAGGGTCTTGTACAATCAGGCCAGGAACACACTGAACAAAGAGATTAGAGCGGCTAAAAAGACCTACGCTAAAAAGTTGGAAGACCAGTTTACTTCCAACGACTCTACTTCAGTTTGGAGAGGACTGAGAGCCATCACAAACTACAAGACACCATCCCCTTGCACTGAGGCTAATCAACGACTTGCTAACGACCTGAATGAGTTTTATTGTAGATTTGAAACCCCCAACACCCACTCTGACCATCTCCCTACACAACCATTAACACCTCCTGCAATCCCCCTCTCCATACCTCCTGCTCTTCAAATCTGTGAAGATGATGTGCGCCAGGTCTTCAAGAAAAACAAAAGAAGAAAAGCACCAGGCCCAGATGGCGTTACACCAGCCTGTCTGAAAATCTGTGCTGACCAGCTGGCCCCCATCTTTTCACAGATCTTCAACAGATCTCTGGAGTTGTGTGAAGTGCCTTCCTGCTTCAAACGCTCCACCATAATCCCCATTCCAAAGAAACCCAAGATAACAGGACTTAACGACTACAGACCTGTGGCTCTAACGTCTGTCGTCATGAAGTCGTTTGAAAAACTGGTTCTGGCTTATCTGATGGACATCACTGGACCCTTACTGGACCCCCTGCAGTTTGCGTACCGAGCAAACAGGTCCGTGGATGATGCAATCAACATGGCATTGCACTTCATCCTGCAACATCTGGACAAAACAGGGACTTATGTGAGGATCCTGTTTGTGGACTTTAGTTCGGCTTTCAACACCATCATCCCAACAACCCTCCAGACCAAACTGACCCAGCTCTCTGTTCCTAGCTCTATCTGTCAGTGGATCACCAGCTTTCTGACAGATAGGCAACAGTTAGTGAGACTGGGGAAATTCATGTCAAACAGCTGCTCCACCAACACTGGTGCCCCTCAGGGATGTGTTCTCTCCCCTCTGCTCTTCTCCCTGTACACCAACGACTGCACCTCTAAAGACCCCTCTGTCAAGCTCCTGAAGTTTGCAGACGACACTACAGTCATCGGCCTCATCCAGGACGGTGACGAGTCTGCTTACAGACAGGAGGTTGAGCAGCTGGCTGTCTGGTGCAGTCTTAACAACCTAGAGCTGAACACGCTCAAAACAGTGGAGATGACTGTGGACTTTAGGAGAAACCCCCCTGCACTTTCCCCACTCACCATCATGAACAGCACTGTGGCTGCAGTGAAGTCATTCAGATTCCTGGGAACCACCATCTCTCAGGACCTGAAGTGGGACAATCACATTGGCTCCATTGTGAAAAAAGCCCAACAAAGGTTGTACTTCCTTCGCCAGCTGAAGAAGTTTAACCTGCCACAGGAGCTGCTGAAACAGTTCTACTCAGCCGTCATTGAGTCAGTTCTGTGTACTTCAATTACTGTCTGGTTTGGTTCAGCTACAAAATCAGATATCAGAAGACTACAGAGAACTGTTCGGACTGCTGAAAGGATTATTGGTGCTCCCCTGCCCACCCTCCAAGAACTGTACACATCCAGAGTGAGGAAAAGGACTCAGAAAATTACTCTGGATCCCTCACATCCAAGTCACCCCATCTTTGAACTTTTGCCATCTGGCCGGCGCCTCAGAGCCGCAAATACAAGAACAGCAAGGCACAAGAATAGTTTCTTCCCCCAGGCAATCTACCTCATGAACAGTTAAATGTTTCCCACTTAAACTTATGCTTATGCAAAAATGTGCAATATCCTTATATTTATTTGTTACCCCTCCATCCTAGAACATTCCTGCATCTCACTCAATCCTATTCCATTATCATCTATAGCACAATTGTTTATACACTTATTTATTTGCCAATTTGTAATTCTCCTGTAATTTTTTTTTTTTTTAAATGTGTGTTGTTGTCTCTGTTTACTGGAAGCTTATGTCACTAAAACAAATTCCTTGTATGCGCAAGCATACTTGGCAATAAAGCTCTTTCTGATTCTGATTCTGATTCTGACATTTTATTTATTTATTTTTGTTGGGTGGGCCACTCCCTCCTCATGCATCCCAGTTTCTGAACACAAATGATGTCACAGACGTGTAAATGTGGCCAGTCAATGTTGCATACATTTTTGTGCTGATGAGTTTCAATAATCGTTCACAGGACATCAGTCAGCCACTCATGCTTGACAGAGCATCACTGGCATCACCTCAGCAGACCCCTTCACTCAGCGCACGATTCACGGGAAATCACTCTCATTTATGGCACACTCCATTAACTGAATTATCTGCAGCTCTGATGAATTGCTCAGCCATAATAATTACATTTGCATAATGTCTTTTCTGGTTCATTTCCACCCTTACATGTGTTGATAATTACTGAAGTGCCGGCGTGCCATGAACCTGCACCCCCCCCAAAAAAAAATAAAAAATAAAATAAAAATAAATAAATTATTTTTACAAGTTTGGTTTTTGTGATTTAGGGTTTGGTGTTCAATGAAGTTTTACATTTGCCAAATAAATCAGTTGTAAGCAAGCTGAAGTTCAGGATAGTCAATATGTAGATGCTCTTCTCATTTGGATTCTTTTGACTGTAATTACTGCTAAATGGTAAATTTAAAAGTTTGACACATAGTGGACAATATTTGTGTATATTGTTATATACTGGGCGCTCAGAAATGTTTAAAGAGTACAAAGTAAATTAAATTATTGTGTATATTTGAATTGAAAGCCATATCCCAACATATGTCATAATGACACTATTATTATTATTAATGTTATTATTATTATTTTTTTTAATGATACATTTCTCATGTCCTATGCATCTGTGTGTTGATCTTAAAGGGTTCTCAGTGAAAGCAATGGATTTCCCTGCACGTTGAAAATAATCCCATAATGTTCTCCAACCAATACGCCCGCATTAGTGGTTTGTCCAAATCCTTGAAATATGACACATCAGAGCGCATACTATAAATGCTCCCTTATCGGCAACAGGACACTTTCATATTAATGCTTTGTACTCTTTTATCTGGGTTTTGTATGGCTCAGTTGGTTGACTCAAAGCATTGCGTTATACGACAATATGTAATCATGTGATCATGGGTTCGATCCCAGAGAACGCACGTGCTCATAAAATGTAAATGCGCTGTAAATCATGATTTTGTATGATTTCTGTGAGGGTAGGTTTAGGGGCGGGGTTAGGTGTGGTCATTCATACGAACTTGTATGAATTAGCCACCTACTAAAATGTGTACAAATTGCCATGAGATTGAGTTGGACTATGCAATACAAATTGCATTTAAATAAACATGCATATTGATTGGTGATGACCATCATATGTCATTTCATGATGACAGACGCAACACAACACTGTTATTATTTTTATGCCCGCTACACTTTCAAACATAAATATTATATATCTTAATAAGGTGCTTGCACAGACAACAAGTGTTAATTTTTTTTTCTTTTTTTTTTTTTTGAGGAAGGACAACTGCCTTAATCCACAACAAAAAAAATATATACATAATTTTGTGTTAACTTCCAGTTTGCGTAAGTTCCACTCAAAATGACTGAAACAAGTCATTTTGAATCATAATAAGTTACACTACAAATAATCCTTATCTGTCTGTTTGACTGAATGAGCTCAAAAATGTCACCCAATATTCTGTTTTCAGAAGTCAGGAGAAAAACGTTAGGCTTGGAATTTTGATTTGACGTGATATAACAAGAATATCCATGGGGGAGCCTGCATTCTCTGCATTCTTTTCCTCCTGTACATTTGTGGTCTGCTCTCCTGATTTAATATTCAATGAATTTCATTAAGAATCTCTCTCTTCCTCCCCAAATCCTCAAGTCTTCTTTTCACACAAATTATCTTTTCACACAAATGATTTAACATGTAATTTTTATGTAACATATATTAGCTACCACAATTATATTTAAAACATCCATAAGGTTTGTCAATAAAATCAAGCTTTGGGGGTTAATATTTTAATGCTTTTATAGTTTTTTTTTTTTTTTTTGTTTTTAATGTTGGATGGTTGGATGGATGTGTCACAGTGTCTGGTCCCTGTTTCCCTGGGTGTCCACTAGTGGTCTCACTTCCCCATAGGCACCTCACCGCAGGCACTACAATTCCCACAAAGCCTTGTACCTTCATCACAGTAATTGCACTCCTGTTAATTGCACTCAGGTGTCTTCACTTGATAGTCATTACCCTGCCTATATAATCTATTCTGTTTCCATTTGTTTTCATGGAGTCCTTACTTTCCGTCACCAAGTTTGGTTTATGGATGTTTGGTTATGACCCCTGCTTGTTTTAGTTCTGATTTTGGATTACCTTATTAAAGCTCACACTGCACTTGGATCTTCTGTCTCCTGTGTTCCCGAATGTGACAGGATGTCACTTCATTGTACCCAGATTTTGAAAATGCCTATTATTGTGTTAATAGAGCAAACATTTTGCTGCTTGCTTAGAGTTTAATGGAAGTTACTCCCATAATGCAAAGTGTAATGGGGCGAAGGAGAAAGGTGGGTGTTTTTAAGTATAATCGCTTAGGAAATAGTTCAACACTAAATTTAGCCTCCAGATAAGCATGAACAGATTGCATGAATGTAATCCTGAAAACATACAGGTGCATCTCAATAAATTAAAATGTAGTGGAAAAGTTAATTTATTTCAGTAATTCAACTCAAATTGTGAAACACATGTATTAAATTCAATGCACACAGACTGAAGTAGTTTAAGTCTTTGGTTATTTTAATTGTGATGATTTTGGCTCACATTTAACAAAAACCCACTAATTCACCATCTCAACAAATTAGAATATGGTGACATGCCAATCAGCTAATCGACTCAAAACACCTGCAAAAGTTTCCTGATGCTTCAAAATGGTCTCTCAGTTTGGTTCATTAGGCTACACAATCATGGAGAAGACTGCTGATCTGATCCATAAGACAATAACCCTTCACAAGGAAGGTAAGCCACAAACATTCATTGCCAGAGAAGATGGCTGTTCACAGAGTGCCGAATCCAAGCATGTTAAGAGAAAGTTGAGTGGAAGGAAAAAGTGTGGAAGAAAAAGTTGCACAACCAACCGAGAGAGCCGCAGCTGTTTGAGGATTGTCAAGCAAAATCAATTCAATAATTTGAGTGAACTTCACAAGGAATGGACTGAGGCTGGGGTCAAGGCATCAAGAGCCACCAGAGGTGGAAAGAGTACAAAAATATTCTACTCAAGTAAAAGTACCATTACATTAATGAAATTTTACTTAAGTACAAGTAAAAGTACCAGTCTAAAAAATCCACTCAAGTAAAAGTAAAAAGTAGCTCATTTAAAATTTACTCAGAGTAAAAATTACTTAGTTACATTTTAACCAGTGGGAGGGAGTCAAAAATGGGACAGGCCAAGGGTGTCAAACTCAGTTCCTGGAGGGCCACAGTCCTGCACAGTTTAGATTTAACCCTAATTAAACACACCTGATCCAGCTAATCTAATCATTTAGGTTTATTTGAAAACTACATGATATGTGTGCTGGAGCAGGGTTAGGGCTATGGCCCTCCAGGAACTGAGTTTGACACCCCTGGGATAGGTCTATTAATCTCAAACTAGTTGTTTTTAATTAAAGGAATCAGTTATTTAGAATAATAAAACATTTGGGCTGTTACCAGGCAAATCAGTATCAACAAACTCATCTTTTCAATACAGAGGAAATGCAAAAGCTTCATCCGACGTGGCATTTAGATGTATTACACTGTTTAGTGCAGGACAAGAATGCATTTAACCTGCAGTTACAAATGCATGAATAATGTTTTGATATGCCAGACATAAAATGTTGAATACTCATTTGAAATTATAAAAACTTAATTATAAAAAAAAAAAAAATCAAAAGATACTTTAAATGTGAAATTAAAATGGCCAGTATGTGTCAGCAAGTCACTGTTAATAAGTGAGTCATTGCGATTGAACCGAATCATTTAAACGGTTGATTCATTCAGAAACGAAACACTGTCATGTTGCTCAGAGATGCAAAATTTTGCTTTGGTGGCTGTGTTTGGAATAAATTTTTGTTGTTGAAATAGAGCAAAAACAATGGCAATATGGTGTCTAAAACGCAAGTCTCTTAGTTTACTGTCCTGTTGTAAAAAAAAAAAAAAAAAAAAAAAAATATATATATATATATCAGTGGCGGCTGCTGGTCTTTCAAAGAGGGGAAGCTCATTTTCGGCCTACATTATAACCCTCTGATGGTCTTCGTTTGTAGTGACACTCGGGGTCTTTTTGACCCCAGACAATAACATTTCATTTTGTAATAGTAAAATATTTAAATTTTTTACAAATATAATTTTACTCTGTTCATTTATGTTTTTACTAAACTTTGTACAGTTTTTGGAGGATTTAAATCTTTTACATTTCTATAAATAAATAAATATTTATTTAAATAGGCTTTTTTTTTTACAAAAAAAGAAAAAAGCATTTCAGGTAAAATTCACTTCATAAAAGACCCAGATTTTTAACTTTCATACATGGGGATACCATGGATAATTTTATAAGGTTTAATGTAAGATTTTTGCCCATTTTTGGGGAAATTCAGTTTAAAAATTGTAATAAATCACTAGATGGCTATAGTGTGTGTGTGTGTGTGTGTGTGTGTGTGTGTGCGCGCGCACATTTTCAATCTGTCTTAGTTACCAATTTAATTTTGTGGTGGTTCTGCATTTTACAAATATCAAGAAATATTGCCGCAGTTTGTCTTTCGAATACACTTGAGAAATCCGCGATCATGGGACTGAGCGTGAAACAGCTTCACCGACTTCTTATGGTGCAGACCGCTGTCAGTCAAAAGGAGATCGACAGATCCTCCAATCATCACGCGGAAGCCCAGTCTTCATTCACCTCCAGAGACGCTGAGCGTCCGTGGGCGGGACATAATCGCAGCATTTATCCAATGACCGTCTAGCTTCGGAGCACTGAAAAAAACTGTTCAAAGCAGCCCCATCGAAGTCAATGGACGCTCGGCTTCAACAGGGAAATGCACTGTGACGCTACGGGAATGTATGAGAAGAAAATCGAGTCAGCCGACATGTAGCTGATTTACACAATAGTACATATTTGACCGTGGGGTTTTTTTTTTTACATTAGAGGGGAAGCTGAGCTTCCCTTGCAGTCTTAAAGAAATCCCCACTGATCTATATATATATATATATATATATATATATATATATATATATGTATGTGTGTGTGTGATTATGATTTTTAGAGGAAAAGACAGCATTCTTTTGTGTGATTTTGATTCTAAATGATTTTGATTGATTTCATTCTAAATGCATTTCAACAGACTGAATCACACAGTGAAAGAACACTCTAAATGCGCGCGTACATCATTAAAACAACAATTATGATATTATCGCAGACAATATATATCGCACACTCCGCACCAGTCTTTTTGGCTAATTTGTGCAAAACCTCTTGCTAAAATGTCAAAGCATCATTTTAACCACCAATGCAATGACGCAATTATTTAGCTCACCTCTATATGCTTACGTGGGGTTGATGTCTTGTCGAGATTTTATAAACTGCTAGTTTGGTCTCCCTAGGCAAGCACAGCATACACAGCATAATAGAGCATAGTATATGGCCAGGGGTTCACTTCATTTCCTTGAGTTCAACTTCAGAATATGACGGGGTTTCGTTTTCAGCGGTGTCTGCACCACTAACGCCTGTTTTGTCCGTCTGCATCTTTCTTGTGATTTTAGCGCCAGTTTGCCCTCCTGCCCATTATTTACTGACATAGCTTCCAGGGAGCGATTTTTTTTTTTACTCAGTAATTAATGTGTTTTAAAATGTAGCGAAGTACAATACTTCAAACAAAATATACTTAAGTAAAAGTAAAATTACAGATTAAAAAAAATACTTAAAAAAGTAGAAGTACACAAAAAAAGCTACTCAATTACAGTAACGCGAGTAAATGTAATTCGTTACTTTCCACCTCTGAGAGCCACCACAAGGATTTTGCTGAACCACAGACAATGTAAAAGGTGTCTTACCTGGACTAAGGAGAAGAAGAACTGGACTGTTGCCCAGTGGTCCAAAGTCCTCTTTTCAGATGAGAGCAAGTTTTGTATTTAATTTGGAAACCAAGGTTCTGGAGTCTGGAGGAAGGGTGAAGAAGTTCATATCCCAAGTTGCTTGAAGTCCAGTGTTGAGTTTCCACAGTCTGTGATGATTTGTGGTGCAATGTCATCTGCTGGAGTTGGTCCATTGTGTTTTTAGAAAACCGAAGTCACTGCACCTGTTTACCAAGAAATGTTGGAGCACTTCATTCTTCCTTCTACTGACCAGCTTTTTGAAGATGCTGATTTCATTTTCCAGCAGGATTTGGCACCTGCCACACTGCCAAAAGCTCCAAAAGTTGGTTAAATGACCATGGTGTTGGTGTGCTTGACTTGCCAGAAAACTCACCAGACCTGAACCCCAGAGAGAATCTATGGGGTATTGTCAAGAGGAAAATGAGAAACAAGAGAAAAAGGCAGTTGTGCTGAAGGCCACTGTCAAAGAAACCTGGGCTTCAGCAGTGCCCCAAACTGATCACCTCCATGCCAGGCTGAATTGAGGCAGTAATTAAAGCAAAATGAGCCCCTACCAAGTATTGAGTACATGTAGAGTAATTGAACATACTTTCCAGAAGGCAAACAATTCACTAAAAATGTTTTTTTATTTTTTATTATTGGTCTTATGAAGTATTCTAATTTGTTGAGATTGATGTTTTTGTTAAATGTGAGCCAAAATCATCTCAATTAAAAGAACCAAAGACTTAAACTACTTCAGTCTCCGTTCATTGAATTTATTAGTGCACAAGTTTCACAATTTGAATTGAATTACTGAATTACTTTTCCACAACATTCTTATTTGAGATACACCTGTACTCAGCAAACAGATCATGCCCAAAGGTTATGGCAAGCATGTGCTAGCTTTAATTTCTTTTGAGGTGCATTTAATACTAACAAGTGTCAGAGTGTACACTTAAAGAAATTATTTCCAGAAACAATGGAAAAATATAAAATAAAAATATCTTCATTGACACATATCCATCATGAATGTAAAGTCACTGGAACCAGTTGATTTATTTATAAATGATTTCTCCCCAGACACAAACAGGTCTCTAGCTTCGTTACCCTTTGAGAGTCACTGAGAAGCAAAGAGCCTTACACAAGCAGCTTTCAGCAAACTGCTAATGACCTCTGCTTCTGAATTGAGCTTCCTTGGGTTTTATTACTTTGTGTCATTGTAGAGCGCAACAATGTTTGTATACCTTTTCAGTAGCATTGTTTCTGGAAGTATTTTCCCAAAATAGATTTTCAATAAATTCTAAACCAACCAACTTAACCAGCCAACAAACTTTGATTTAAGTTTTTAACTTTTTGATTTTCTCTGGTGGATCAGTGTAGGTTTTAACTGTTTTTTTTTTTGTTTTTTTGTTTGTCTTCTGGCCTCATTCATTTAATTTGACGACAGCACTGATTACCCCTGATGGATCCTTTTCACAAGACGAGTTTGGTTAATGGCCTTCGTGCAATTATCTCCTACTCATCAAGCTGCCTCTCGTTTTGTATGTCGTTTGATTTTTCTTTCTTTTTTTTTTTGCCGTGAAGCGATGCCAGCATTTGGCACTTCAAAACACATTTACTGTACTTAAAATAGCAGAGGTGTTGAAGGATCATCATATGACATGAGAATGTGATGCTCTGGGTTTGTACTGGAAGATGAGAAAATGAACACCAGTGCGATGAAACAAATGATACTTCAATTACATGCATATGGGAAACTTTAAAGATGTACAGATTTTACAAATCCATTTAGGTGAATGCAGTATTAAATTTGTGGAATTAATAAGTTAATTTCATTGTATCCTCAAGGAAATTAATTAAATATAGTTAATTCCGTCACATTTAATTATTATTATTATTATTTTTTTTTTTTTTTTGACAGTATAACAGCTTCATTCTTTTTCTGTGATTTCTATGCCATATTCAATTTGTGTGTAGGAGTCCATCAGTTTACCCCTAAAATGCTAATACTGATTAACATAAATACAGATAGAAATTAGGCAAAGTAGACCAAATATTTATTTTAATATAATGTACAATAAAGTAAGAATATAAGTACAGTTAGGTTGAATGAAAATAATGTGTGTTTGGATAATTAAAAAAGTTTGTTCATCAAAAAAAGAAAAAAAGTCATTCCAAACCCATGAGACTTTTGTTCATTAGAGAAATTCATTGTTCAAATTGTTCATTAGAGATTGTTGATTAGAGAAAATGATGAATGCATATTTTAAATATCTTAATTTGTTAAAAAAATGATCAAAAGTCTTTTTTTGGAACAACATTAAAAAGCCACACAAATAGCATCGTCAAGCTTAAAAAATGAAAAGAAAAAAAAGTATAAAGTCAGGGCTGGATTTTAAATAATTTCATGACTTTGCTTTGAGTGGATGTTGCCATTTTTATCAGTTCTTTTGTGATTTGTATTCATCAAATAATCCTAAAAATCTAATGCATCATGTTTTCCATAACTATTAAGCAGCACAACTGTTTTCAACATTGATAATAATTAGAAATGTTTCTTGAGCAGCGTATCAGTATATTAGAATGATTTCTGAAGGATCGTGTGCCACTGAAGACTGGAGCAATGATGCTGAAAATACAGCTTTGATCACAGGAATAAATCAAACATTAGATTTATACAGTTATTTAAAATTGCAATAATATTACAAGAGAGATGATCACTTTATAGGATGAAAACCTGATTTAGGCATTTATTCACATATAAACACTGATCAAATTCAAAACACATGAATGTGTTAAAAACCTCATTGTTTCTTGCACATCAAGCAAACATGTTTAAGCTTGTTTACCATACTTAATGTGCACCTGATCAACTAAACATGCACTCTCAGAAATAAAATTACAAAAGGTGTCATTGAGGCAGTACTTTTCCCCCCAAAAATGATTCATATTAGTTCCGAAAAAGTACATTTTATTACCTAAATGGCAGAGGTGGAAAGAGTACAAAAATATTCTACTCAAGTAAAAGTACCATTACATTAATGAAATTTTACTTAAGTACAAGTAAAAGTACCAGTCTAAAAAATCAACTCAAGTAAAAGTAAAAAGTAGCTCATTTAAAATTTACTCAGAGTAAAAATTACTTAGTTACATTTTAACAGTGGGAGGGAGTCAAAAATGGGACAGGCCAAGGGTGTCAAACTCAGTTCCTGGAGGGCCACAGTCCTGCACAGTTTAGATATAACCCTAATTAAACACACCTGATCCAGCTAATCTAATCATTTAGGTTTATTTGAAAACTACATGATATGTGTGCTGGAGCAGGGTTAGGGCTATGGCCCTCCAGGAACTGAGTTTGACACCCCTGGGATAGGTCTATTAATCTCAAACTAGTTGTTTTTAATTAAAGGAATCAGTTATTTAGAATAATAAAACATTTGGGCTGTTACCAGGCAAATCAGTATCAACAAACTCATCTTTTCAATACAGAGGAAATGCAAATGCTTCATCGGACGTGGCATTTAGATGTATTTACACACTGTTTAGTGCAGGACAAGAATGCATTTAACCTGCAGTTACAAATGCATGAATAATGTTTTGATATGCCAGACATAAAATGTTGAATGCTCATTTGAAATTATAAAAACTTAATTATAAAAAAAAAAAAAATCAAAAGATACTTTAAATGTGAAATTAAAATGGCCAGTATGTGTCAGCAAGTCACTGTTAATAAGTGAGTCATTGCGATTGAACCGAATCATTTAAACGGTTGATTCATTCAGAAACGAAACACTGTCATGTTGCTCAGAGATGCAAAATTTTGCTTTGGTGGCTGTGTTTGGAATAAATTTTTGTTGTAGAAATACGGCAATATGGTGTCTAAAACGCAAGTCTCTTAGTTTGCTGTCCTGTTGTAAAAAAAAATATATATATAAATATATATAAATATATATTTAATAAATATAAATATAAATATATATATATATATATATATATATATATATATATATATATATATATATATATATATATCAGTGGCGGCTGCTGGTCTTTCAAAGAGGGGAAGCTCATTTTCGGCCTACATTATAACCCTCTGATGGTCTTCGTTTGTAGTGACACTCGGGGTCTTTTTGACCCCAGACAATAACATTTCATTTTGTAATAGTAAAATATTTAAATTTTTTACAAATATAATTTTACTCTGTTCATTTATGTTTTTACTAAACTTTGTACAGTTTTTGGAGGATTTAAATCTTTTACATTTCTATAAATAAATAAATATTTATTTAAATAGGCTTTTTTTTTACAAAAAAAGAAAAAAGCATTTCAGGTAAAATTCACTTCATAAAAGACCCAGATTTCTAACTTTCATACATGGGGATACCATGGATAATTTTATAAGGTTTAATGTAAGATTTTTGCCCATTTTTGGGGAAATTCAGTTTAAAAATTGTAATAAATCACTTTAACCACTACATGGCTATAGTGTGTGTGTGTGTGTGTGTGTGTGTGTGTGTGTGTGTGTGTGTGCGCGCGCACATTTTCAATCTGTCTTAGTTACCAATTCAATTTTGTGGTGGTTCTGCATTTTACAAATATCAAGAAATATTGCCGCAGTATGTCTTTCGAATACACTTGAGAAATCCGCGATCATGGGACTGAGCGTGAAGCAGCTTCACCGACTTCTTATGGTGCAGACCGCTGTCAGTCAAAAGGAGATCGACAGATCCTCCAATCATCACGCGGAAGCCCAGTCTTCATTCACCTCCAGAGACGCTGAGCGTCCGTGGGCGGGACATAATCGCAGCATTTATCCAATGACCGTCTAGCTTCGGAGCACTGAAAAAAACTGTTCAAAGCAGCCCCATTGAAGTCGCTCGGCTTCAGTGTTGCCAGACGTACGATAATTATCGTATTTGTACGATAATTTTTACCCCTGTACGATGTACGATCAATAATGAAAAAAATCCCGTAATGTACGATAATTTCAGAATTTTATGAAAATTTAAATGATGGTAGTTGCAGTTATAGGGCTTCTTTACTCATACACGAAATTGGCTCATTACAGACACTAAATGCGTTCGTGTGCACCCGAGGGTGTGTTAAGAATGCAGGAGAGTGCCCTGCTTTAAAGCCTAGTTGCGGTCCAAGACAGCAAGAACTTCTTCAACATCTGGCTACACGCAGGATTCCGATAACAGCGGCTCAGATGTGGAGTTAACTGCACCACGCAGAAACAGCTAAATTCCTTCTTCACTGGACGTGACAAAACAAGTGTTAAAAATAATTTTAATATGATTTAATATGCGCTGCGACGCAGACAGTCACTGAAAATAATGGGATAGTATTTTGTCTCACTGCTTCCGTCCAACAATACGCCTTATCTATTGTGGTAATTTGCAGGTCGTGTCAAAATGTTGTTGGTTTAGAATAGATAAATAACATTTTTGACTCGTGTACGATAATTTTCTTCCAAATACGATAATTTTGAACTTCTGGTACGATACTTGGACATTTCCAATCTGGCAACACTGCTCGGCTTCTTCAGGGAATTGCACTGTGACGCTACGGGAATGTATGAGAAGAAAATCGAGTCAGCCGACATGTAGCTGATTAACACAATACATAATACACAATAGTACATATTTGACCGTTGGTTTTTTTTTTTTACATTACGTGGGGTTGATGTCTTGTCGAGATTTTATAAACTGCTAGTTTGGTCTCCCTAGGCAAGCACAGCATACACAGCATAATAGAGTATAAATATGGGCAGGGGTTCACTTCATTTCCTTCAAGTTCAACTTCAGAATATGACGGGGTTT
Source organism: Carassius carassius (assembly GCF_963082965.1). Taxonomy (NCBI): domain Eukaryota; kingdom Metazoa; phylum Chordata; class Actinopteri; order Cypriniformes; family Cyprinidae; genus Carassius; species Carassius carassius. Next base: position 3,944,207 of record NC_081758.1, on the reverse strand, counting down.
CGTTTTCAGCGGTGTCTGCACCACTAACGCCTGTTTTGTCCGTCTGCATCTTTCTTGTGATTTTAGCGCCAGTTTGCCCTCCTGCCCATTATTTACTGACATAGCTTCCAGGGAGCGATTTTTTTTTTACTCAGTAATTAATGTGTTTTAAAATGTAGCGAAGTACAATACTTCAAACTAAATATACTTAAGTAAAAGTAAAATTACAGATTTAAAAAAAATACTTAAAAAAGTAGAAGTACACAAAAAAGCTACTCAATTACAGTAACGCGAGTAAATGTAATTCGTTACTTTCCACCTCTGCTAAATGGTACATATTATTACCTTTTTTTACCATATTATTATCGTATTAAGTTTTCATCCCAGTGACAGCTTTTGTACCTTTATTTCTTAGGCTGCATAATCATGTGTCAGTATCTCACATGATGCTAGTCTAACAACTGTAATCATAATAGGAATAGGCCAGCATGGCTTTGTAGGATTACTCATTCTTAAAAACCTAAAACACCTCTTTCCAATCTGACCCTTTAGCTATTACAATTCTCACATCATATGTATGGGATTGATGCTTATTCTTCTGGGAGTGATTCAGGAGAAAATCTGCATTAAGAGCCAATTTAGCTGCAGACTCCTGTGTCCCGCAGCTCTGTATGTTATCAGCAGGAGACGTGCAGAGCCGCGGCTGGCATACACACCACAAATACACATTCATATTTCATCCGGCCTGTGGCAAGAGAGGCTTTCGATAGCAGACCCTCCTCAGTCAAGCAGAGCAGCAGAACAGAACGAGAGCTGACACTGCCAAAAACAGTACCTCTGCATCATATATGTGCATCAGATATCAGATTAAATATTAAATGAGTTAATTACGTTTAAAGAAGGATGCCGTATTTTCCTAAGCACACAATATCACAATTAGATGAAGTAAATGAACATGGGAAGAATTTTCAATCATTTCATGAATTTGCTTTGAATGGATGTTGCCTTTTTTCTGTTTGTTTGTGCTTTGTTTTCATTAAATATAATCCTGAAGAACAAAATGTATCCGTTAGACCCGTGTTTTGTATACGTGTTTTGCTTCTCATGTGCCATCCATGGCCATATTTGGTCCTTCCTGTTTCCTTTGTGTTAATTGAATTCAAGGTGTTTCCTATGTTGTTTCACTGATCCCAGGTATGTCTCGTCTTCCCAATGTCATGTCCAGTGTATAAATAGTGTTCCTTGTTTTCAGTTCGTTCTTTGGCTGTTGTAGATATCATTTGTGTTTCTGAGATTAAATTTCCATGTTGAAGAAATCTCCTTGCTCCTGTGTATATTGTGACAGTATCCACAGATTTTTAGGCTCTACTGTTAATGTTATCTCTATGCACCCGGGGTCTGAGAGTAACACATACAGAGAATTGAATGTACTGTACATGTGGAAGAATTGACAATAAAGCAGACTTGACAAAACCATTAAGCAGCACAAACGTTGATAATGATCAGAAGCTGTGACACTGAAGACTCGAGTAATGGTACATGAAAATTCAGCTTTGATCACAATAATAAATTACATTTTAACATATATTTAAAAAAGTTCATTTAAATTGTAATAATATTTAACAATTATACAGGTTTTTTTTTGTAATCTTTGATCAAATAAACGCTGCCTTGGTGAGCAGAAGAGGATACAAATAATTTTTTCCCCATATGCATTGGGAAAATGCATACAACCAGACAAACAGACCCCAGTTGGTGAGTGGTTTTCTGTTCTTTGTTTATGTATACTTCCTTTTGTATGAAAAAAACCCCCAAAAATAATAATAAAATGAGCAGAACACGGAACAACTCATCTTTAAGGCATATGGACTTGGTCATTGTGTGTATGCAGTGTTATACAACAGAAATGGAAATGATTCATGAGCAATGTGTGAAATGTGTTTTCATCCTTGCATTTAAAGTAACATGAATTGTATAATATTTAAAGCTTAAATATGACCTAAAAGTGTACAGAAAAAGTGCTGTCAGTTTTGAGAAACTGTATAAATCCAGTTATTTTTGAATATTTGCTTTGCACAATCTCTCTCTTTCACACACACATGCAAAAACCTCTTTCTTAAATTACAAATCAATCATGTTCAGTTTTAAAAAGGTTCATGAAAACAAAGGTCAAGCCATTCGTTTATATAATAAAAGAAGAAAAACTGGAGAAATTTAAGTTTCTAGAGGTGAGGGGTTCAAAGACAAAACTAAAGCTGTATCCAGTTGTTTTTCCCTCTGCTTTCTTTTTGAAATAGTTTATGCACATCTCTAGAGCCTCTTCCATCTGTTTGGAGATTACAAAGAGGCTAAAAGAAAGAAAAGAGTGACATGAAAATAGGTCAAGTGAAGGCAACAGATCTTTCAATGCTGCTCATAACTACTACTTTTAAGTATCTTTTTGCTCTCTCTCTCTCTCTCTCTCTCTCTCTCTCTATAAAAAGATTTATGTTTAGCTTTTTATTTTTCATTCATTCCATTTGTTCCCCCAAACTTACTTTTAGTTAGTTGCCAAGGCATCATATGCAATTTTCATTTACATTTGCATTTTTTTTTTGTGTAGTTTTTTTTTTTTTTTTTTTTCTTCTAATTGTTATATTTAATATTTATCTAATAATTCATCTAATACATATATTTTATTTCAGGATAATTTAAAGATTATTTCATAGTTTAAATTGTTATTTATTCGTTAATACTCTCAGTAACAGCACTGTAATAACAAATGATCGGTTTTAACTTGCATTACTTATGTAGTTTCTTTTCACCTACAATTAATGATTGCAATGAAGATGGTCATCTTTATGAATCTTCCTCTCTGATTTTGATGTTGCCATAGTTACCAACACAAAGGAGGCAGAAAGTGTTTCCTGATTACAGTTTATCTGTGCTCTCATTGACAGCCGCTCTGCTGAGCATTTATGGATTGACTTGGCACAGCGTTGATGGATGTTGATTGTGACAGAGCAGGAGGCAGCAGGCCAGTATCTGCTGCAGCCCCTGAGGAAACACCGCACGGGGATTTGTTGGCACGATACTGAAGACAATCAGTCACAAATTTGATTAAATATTCTTTAAGTTTTTTAAATATATTTACCCTATGACAACTGAATTGAAAAGGTAGGAGACTGGGTGACGATCTGGATTTATCTATGCTCATTTTGTGTAAATAATTTAGTATAAACACTATTACAGCACTGGGAATGGGAATTGTGATAGTGAAACATTAGTGTATAATAGTATGCTAAGTAAACATTCATTCATTCATTCATGAAAATAAAAGTTCCTAAAAATATCCATGCAAAAACAATTTATTTTCTTTTGATTTGGGGTGAAATAAATTTTGGTGAAATCCCCCCATGGAAAAATCTTCATTTTAGATGCACAATATCAGCTGAGATAATTTTTCATGAAGTGTCTCTAACGGTATCAGTACAGTCTCAGTTGGATCTAGTGAAGTCAATCCATAAATTACCATTATTTTACTGTACATCTTTAGCATAAGTATTGTTCTCGGTGACCTTACTATCCATGTTGAAGGACCTCCACTGTCAAGCACAAGAAGGGAAAGTGGGACAGAGGTCTGCTAACTGGAGCGTTCAGCCATTCATGACTACAACCTATTAGACACAAATACATTTGACAAACATCACCTTTTTTTGCCAGTGCCCTTTTTTTCAAATGTGTAAAGAAACATATTTCATCTTAAATCTTTTTTTTTTATTATTATATTAACTTGTCCTTATGAGTCACAAAGTCAGAAATTAATGTTCCCTATTGATACAGTCAAACTGCTTCTGCTATAAAACTTATTTGTCTTAGAATACTGAAGCCTTGCTAATAACGCAGTATAAATGCATGGCCATTGGTTCGTACAGTCTATTAATAACATACCAATGGCTCGGCAGCAGAGCTGCACGAGCCTATGGCAGCTAAGCCCGCCAAAGCCCGCAAATTTAGGTGGAGCATCTGGCTATATAATTGGCACTTGGCCATTGGATCCTCAGATTTCTTCACCTTCAGCGACAACTACAAGATTTTCACACTACGAGAATAGAAGCCTTCACCGTGAACAAGCCTTGCAGTGGAACAAGACCCCTCTCTGCTGCCTTTGGCATCTGCAGCAGCGTGGTCTTCCGGTCCCCTGCTGCTATCGGAACTCTTTCATTTCATTTCATTTCATTTATTATACAGGAAAGGTTAAAAGTAACAGTTAAGTCACCATCAAACGGGCCTGGCTCAGTTTAAGCAACTGGTTTACAGCAGGTTCCTGTTCTGCAGCAACATAAAACAACGAACAAGCTCAGTACATTTTTACAAGACTTAGACATAGACTGAACAGAGTACCGACCAATATAACAATAAAATACATGAAGACAAATCTATAAACAAATTAGTGTGTGCAAGTATGACTATCCCGGAGAAATAGTTTATATGTTTTTTTTAAAAAGTATGATAGAAGATAATGTTCGAATGTGATAGGGAATGTCATTCCAAATTTTGGTGTAAGTATAGAAAAAGGATCTCTTACCAAAATGATTTTTGTAAGACGGAACTGGGATAAGTTCCTGAGAGACTGACCTAGTGAGACGTTGTGGTCTCATCTTGTGTGTCGGAAGAAGCTCTGTGAGTGCTGGTGAAGTGCTGTTTAGAATCTGAGAGTAAAATGTAATGGCATGACAGTTTACATAGTTCTGGAAAGTCAAAGCTTTTGTATGTGTTAGGGCATTGCAATGATGAGACCACCTTGGGAGGTTACTATGAATCTTGAGTGCTCTGTAGTATAGTCGTGCTATCGTTTCGGTGATTTCTTTTGTAGTGAGAGACCATATTGGCAAACAATAAGACATTGTTGAGAACACAATGGCATGTAGGTAAGTTTCAGAGATTGAGGAAGAGAGATACGACCTTATCTTATTATAAACATAGAGTTTCTGATTCAACTTTTTTGTTAATTTGGAAATATGCTCTTGGTATGTGAGATGCGAGTCCAGTAGAACACCAAGATAGTTGTAGGTCGTTGTGATAACAAGATTCAAGCAGTTTATCATTTCGCATCCTGTCTGAAGCTGTTCAAGAACTGGGTTTGGATTGGTCTCTGTTGGAGGAACCCATCTGCAGCCGCTTGGATGAATGGTTCTTACTGGGTGTCACCATCATGCCCCTATCCATTTTTCCCTGAGGTCCATGAAGAGATCAGATCAGATCTCAGAGTGCCCCCTACTTGGCCCGCCTGCGTGCCTCCTCTTCGTCCACCCTTAACACAGTCAATGGCGCAGAAGAAAAGTGTTATGATAAACTGCCTCCCCTGGATGAGTCAGTGGCCATGCATCTCTGCCCACCCACTGCCATCGGCTGGAAGGCAAAGGCTGTCCATCTGTCCAACCCCGTGCAGGACTACTTCAGCATTTGCTGGAAGAGCCTACTCGTCTGCTGGTCAAGCGGCCACTATGCTTCACTCCATGGTGGTCCTCCAGGTCCTTCAGGCCAAACAGAAGTTGTCCCAGGCAATGTAGCACTTCTTGCCAAAATGCTCCAGCTCTGCGTTGTCAGCTGCACCGCCAGCCAAACATGTGTCTAGCTGCTCGGCTAAATCTGGCGCCCCAAGCATCAATCTGATCCACAGGACAGGAAAAGGAGGGGCATAAGTCTTCTTATTGCCGGACCAACCCCCAAACAGCCCCGTTTGTGTCTCCAAGCACCCCGTTTACTGACCGCTGTTGCAGTGAGTAAAACAAAACACAAGCATTTTCAAAAAGAGAGCAAACTTTCTCTTCTGCATATCACAAGCATTGGGTCACCTCAACGTTCCTCAAACCAACCCAACAACTTGCCACTCGGGCCAAGGCCCGGTGGGCCATTCCCTGGATGTCAAGATGGGTTCTGGGGATAATAAAACAAGGTCATTCACTGCAATTGAAGTCACCTTTATTTATATAGCACTTTAACAATATAGATTGTAAAAAGGAAAAATTCACTCAAAGACCCCCGCCGTTCCACGGCGTGATCTCCAGAGTGAGGATGCACACGTCCTACACACCAAATTTGCTGGCGAAAGGAGCCATAGAGATGGTTTCCTCAGCTCAGAGCGAGTCAGACTTCTACAGCCGCTGTTTCCTCATTCCCAAAAAGGATGGCGGCGTAAGATCCATCCTTGATCTCAGATGCCTGAAATGCATCCTCATTGAGACGGCCATTCAAGAGACCTGAGGGGACACCATGTGCTAGTCCGCTCAGACAGCATGACTCAGGTATCATACATAAATCACCAGGTTGGGTTCTCCTTGATGCGCCTCTTCATTCTGGTAGAGCGCCTCTTGGAATGGACTCATCTAAACTTGCGCTCACTCAGAGCAGCGCATGTGCCAGCCAGGTTGAACGAGGGAGCAGACATGCTATCACGGAGCAACGTACCATCAGAGGAGTGGATGCTCAGCTGCTTCTAGCAGCCCCGTAGCCCATCCTCCTGAGACAAGACCTCCTCTCTCAGGCGGACAGGATGATATGGCATCCCTGGCCCGAGCTGTAGGCTCTGCACCTCTGGCCTCTCGATGGGAGTTTGTGGACCTCCCAGAGAGTGTGCTAAACACAATGGTTTATGACCTGTGGAGCAGACCCGATTTCTTGTGACATATCTCTGATGTTGTTCTTCCTGTAAAAGATGTTGGATAAGATAAAGGCTGTTCCCCTTCCTAGTTCAATGTGTATGTAGCAGCCATAGCACCTTCACACACCCCATATAGCTGGCCAGTCAGTGGGCAGGAACAACATAGTTGTTCACTTTTTGAGGCTCAATCAACCCCGTCCTGTCACACTCCCTACTTGGGGCCTGCCCACGGTGTTGAGGGCTCTGAAGAGCCCTCCTTTCGACCCACTACAGTCTATTGACCTTCATTGATGCTATCAAGCTAGCATACTCTTTTTTTGGGGCCTTCAGTGCCTATACTAAGTCCCTCTGGGCCCTTTGTGGTCAGGGCTAGTTTAAGTATGGGCCGTTTCTCTAACATAGCATGGTGGGATTGTACTGGTTCCCCATCACATCTTAGCAGACGCAGTACAAGTGAAGTATCGATAGGGAACATACTTGGTTACTAAAGTAGCCTCAGTTCCCTGAGATACGGAAAACGAGTACTGCGTTGCTGGCCATGCTATGTAAATGCACGGTTCGGCTGTTGCTTCAGTCAAAGTAACCTTAGGATCCTATTGCAGAGTGCACGCTTATATAAACAGATGACCCACCCAAATTGGCCGGCTTTGGCGGGCTGTGCTGCCATAGGCTTGTGCAGCTCTACTGCTGAGCCATTGATTTCATTTTAATAAACTGCATGAACCAATGGCTCTGCAGTTAAACTACATGACTAAAGAAAGGCTTCAATATTCAGAGAAAAAATTGTTTGCATATCGCGCCTTAGCAGACGCAGTACTTGTATCTCAGGGAACTGAGGTTACATTAGTATCAGAGTATGATATGAACTCAAAATAAAAAATAACATTTTGATACTGATTAATAAACACAATTGTGAGAAAAAAAGTGTAAATTTTAAGATACCCCTGGCTTCACAGACAAGGCAGTGATAGAGCTGAAGATCTTTGACCGAACCTGACGGGACCCGATGGGGCTTTCTATTATATCATTTTACATGGGTTCGGGCTTGCGCTCCGGTTTGCGAAGTAAATGAGCAGTCATGTGATGCATTTCGATTAGTGAGAGAAAGATGCGAAAATGGATGCTGAGTAGGTGTAACTGAGGCTTGCCTCTGGTGATTACGTTTTGGTTGCACCAGCAACTAAAGCAAAGTCTGAGGTGTTGAAATGTTTTGACCATGTTTATAATGAGAATAATGAGCCAGTGGGTTATGTTGCTGGACACACCATCAGTGAGCGCAGGAACGCGCTGAAGCCATCTACAGTGGATTCAATAATTTTCCTCCACAAAAACATGTAGGCCTAGCCTAATCTTGGTGAGTAAAGGTTTTTCAAATGATAACTAAATATTAATTGAGTCTTAAATGCATAATGTAGACGGAGTATATAGGCTAATGTTGACATTATTCTTTTATTAAATTTCAGCTGCTAGTGGCGAAACAAATCCAGTGGAGCCTTTATCTTAATTTCGTTATTGCCAAACACCCATCCTAATTTAGAATTTATCTTAATTTAATTTGTTAAGAAAGACTCATTTTTATTGGTGCGTTGGCCTCATTTATAGGCTAAATGAGCCTATGCCTTAGAGTGCTGAGATGTTACGATGTTACAGAGGACTTATTTTATTTCTTTATTCCAACTTCCAAGTGGCCTATAGCCTACGTTAGTCATGAATAAATTGATGACAAAAACATGTATAAATTACTCATTCTTCACAAAAGGCAAAAGAGCTGTGTGCGTGCGCACATTTGAATAATGTCGGGCTGTAAAAGGGTTTGGGCTTTTAAAAAGCAGTCACTCAAAATATACTTGTCGGGCTTGGGTCCTGCCGGGCCTAACTTTTAAGGCCCGATTACAGCTCTAGGCAGTGACACTTTAGAATAAGGTTCCATCGGTTAATGTTAGTTTATCTATTAATTAACATGAACAAACAATGAACAATACATTTATTACTGTATTTATACATTTTTGTTAATGTTAATTAAAATACAGTTATTCATTGTTAGTTTATGCTAATTCACATGTTAACAAGCACAACTTTTAATTTGAATAATGCATTAGTAAATGTTGAAATTAACATCAACTAAGATTAATAAATGCTGTAGAAGGATTGTTCTTGCTTAGTTCATGTTAACTAAAGTAGTTAACTAACATTAACTAATGGAACCTTATTCTAAAGTGTTACCAACAAGGATCAAGTTAGTCCCAGACTAATATACATGTTTGAGCTGTCTCAACTGAAAATATCTTGCTCTGACATATATTAAAATAGGTCAGTGTCATTGTTCTGTGTCAAAATGCACTCCTTAATGTTTTCTTCTAAGGCACTTTTGTAAAAGTTGCTTAAATATCTTATTTTTACTAAGGCCTAGTCCTGGGTTAAGCTAAACCTATTTGTGAAACCAGGCCTTGGGGTCATAATTCTGAGAAGAAACACAGAAACACTAAGAATCCTTAGTGGGATTACTAAAATGTATTTGAAATTCATTTATTTTGTGCTAAGTATACTACAAATACATTTACATATTTATGTACTTAAAAAAATACCCTGTAATTGTTCTTTTGGTTTTCTAAACTGGTATGCTTAAAGACTGCAACATTGGAACAACTAATTTTGTGCATAATTGTGTGGAAGTAGTGCTGAAGTTCAGCTAAAGATACTTAAAGGGTTAGTTCACCCAAAATTTCAAATTCTTCCACGTTCTACTCACCCTCTAAGTATCCTAGGTGTATGTGACTTTCTTCTTTCAGAATAATCTGAGTTATATAAAAAATCGTCCTTGCTCTTCCAAGCCTTTCAATGGTGTAAGTGGATGTTTGTTGTCAACAGTTCAGAAGACGTGAAGTAAAGTAAAATAAATATCCAGATTTTAAATATCCAGTTTTTCTTACATCTTCTGACTGTGGGACGCAGACGATGGAAGACGTATGCGCAGTTCTGGAAAATGTAGGAGCACAGGAAACAAATTTTCCTTACTTTAGTCTCCTCTTGGCTAATTTCGAAATCCTCCGTCATTTTTTTTTTACAAATGCTCTTTTGTGCTTCTCATTTATGACCAGCATTTTGTTTTGTTCTCTCTCCACGTTCATCACTAACCATGCAGCGCTAACATACTATGACATTCACCTGCACGTCTTCCAGTTCCCAACAGTGACCAGAAGTGAGAAAAAAAAGGTGTCTATTACATTTGAAATCTGGATATTTATCCTACAAAAACGCATGGATTCGCTACAGGGGTCCTTTATTCACCCCCCGGAGCCGGTGAAGGACGTTTTATTACAGATGTGTGCAATTTATTTCATGTCTTCTGAACTGTTGACAACACCCGCTCACCCCCATTGAAAGGCTTGGAAGAGCAAGGACAGTTTTTAATATTAAAAAACTCTGATTGGATTATTCTGAAAGAAGACAGTCACATACACCTAGGATGCTTTAAGGGTGAGTAGGAGATGGACAAATTTTCACTCTAGGGTGAACTTACTCTTTAAGTACATTTGATTGCTAAAGTGGAACTTTTGCAAGTATACTTCAGGTACACTTTAAATATCTTGCATTTTAAGACTGATGTTATATGGAGATCATGCAACCCTTATTAATAGTGATATTAAAACACATGCCAATATTAGGACATGTCCATTGTGCAAAAAATAAATAAATGAAGTTTAACAACAATGTTATATCAGTAATTCCTTAGTGATATGCCAGTAAATATGTTAATGGATTCGAAGTATACTTGGTATGAAAAAAAGGTTGCTATATATAAACCTTGCAATTATGCTAAATAAATGTGTAATTCTGATAAATAGTTAATAAACATGAAGTATTTCTCAGAGACTTTTTTTCTCAGAATTGCGAGTTTATAACTTATATTTTTGACTTTATATTGTAACATGCAATTTTGTAAGATAAAAAGTCACGATTACAACTCCACAAAAACACTCACATGGACAGCAGAATAAATTGTCTTCTTTAGAAAACATTTGCTTGTAGGACAGCCAACTGCCAGGTGACTGCTTTCAAGAAATTATATTTGACCCCCTCAGGCACAAAATATCAGGTCCATATTCAGATGTTTGTTTAGCAAATTACTGAAATCCTAAATATGTGGATAAAGCCTACACAAAAATATCAAGAGTTATTTAATATGCAAACAAACTACATAGGGCTACACCACATTTGCACTTCATATACTTGATATACACCGCCAATCCAAAATTTGAGTCAGGTTTCAGAATATATATATTTTTTCCCAAAGTCATTCACAATGCTATTGTATATTTATTACTGAATAATTTATTACAGAATTTTTTAAGATTAACTTTTCCGCATTTTCAGCGATTTTCAAATTCGGTTAGGTTGTCAACATTAAACATGAACCAGAAAATGATTATTATCACAAGGGGAAAATCATTCAAAAAAAAAAGCAAAAGAAAATAATTTCCCTTGTTATGTTTAATCTATGATGCTGTAATTGGGGTCAGAATAATGATCATGCATTAACCTTGAATTCAAGTCACCTTTATTTATATAGCGCTTTAAACAAAATACATTGTGTCAAAGCAACTGAACATTAATTAGGAAAACTGTGTCAATAATGCAAAATGACAGTTAAAGGCAGTTCATCATTGAACTCAGAAATGTCATCTCTGTTCAGTTAAAATAGTTTCTTTGCATTTATTTGCAATCCAGTCAACGATATTGCTGTAGATGAAGTGACCCCAACTAAGAAAGCCAGAGGCGACAGCGGCAAGGAACCAAAACTCCATCGTTGACAGAATGGAGAAAAAAACCTTGGGAGAAACCAGGCTCAGTTGGGGGGCCAGTTCTCCTCTGACCAGACGAAACCAGTAGTTCAATTCCAGGCTGCAGCAAAGTCAGATTGTAAAGAAGAATCATCTTTTTCCTGTGGTCTTGTCCTAGTGGTCGTCTGGTCGTCTCTAGTTGTCCTGGTCTCTGCTGTCTTTCAGGACTGTATATGGTCATACTTCCTGGTTCTAGTAAGAACTCTTGCTGCTGCATTTTGGACTAGCTGTATTTTGTTTACTAAGTGTGCAGAACAATCACCCAATAAAGTATTACAATAATCTAACCTTGAGGTCATAAATGCATGGATTAACATTTCTGAATTTGACATTGAGAGCATAAGGCCGTTAGATATATTTTTGACATGGAAAAATGCAGTTTTACAAATGCTAGAAACATGGCTTTCTAAGGAAAGATTGCCATCAAATAGCACACCTAGGTTCCTAACTGATGATGAAGAAGTGACAGAGCAGCCATCAAGTCTTAGACAGTGTTCTATGTTAATACATGCAGAGTTTTTAGGTCCTATAATTAACACCTCTGTTTTTTTTCAGAAATAGCAGTAAGAAATTACTCGTCATCCAGTTTTTTTATATCAACTATGCATTCCATTAGTTTTTCAAATTGGTGTGTTTCACCAGGCTGCGAAGAAGTATAGAGCTGAGTATCATCAGCATAACAGTGAAAGCTAACACCATGTTTCCTGATGATATCTCCCGAGGGTAATATATAAAGCGTGAACAGTAGCAGCCCTAGTACTGAGCCTTGAGGTACTCCATACTGCACTTTTGATCGATATGATACCTCTTTATTCACTGCTACGAATTGATGGTGGTCATATAAGTATGATTTAAACCATGCTAATGCACTTCCATTAATGCCAACAAAGTGTTCAAGTCTATGCAAAAGAATGTTGTGGTCAATTGTGTCAAAAGCAGCAATAAGATCCAATAGAACTAATAGAGAGATACACCCACGATTAGATGATAAGAGCAGGTCATTTGTAACTCTAAGAAGAGCAGTCTCAGTACTATGATACGGTCTAAATCCTGACTGGAAATCCTGACAGATACCATTTTTCTCTAAGAAGGAATATAATTGTGAGGATACTACCTTTTCTAGTATCTTGGACAGAAAAGGGAGATTCGAGATTGGTCTATAATTAACTAGTTCTTTGGGGTCAAGTTGTGGTTTATTGATGAGAGGCTTAATAACAGCCAGTTTTAAGGTTTTGGGGACATATACTAATGCCAATGAGGAATTAATAATAGTCAGAAGAGGATCTATAACTTCTGGAAGCACCTCTTTTAGGAGCTTAGATGGTATAAGGTCTAACATACATGTTGGTTTAGATGATTTAACAAGTTTATACAATTCTTCCTCTCCTATAGTAGAGAATGAGTGGAACTGTTCCGCAGGGGGTATATAGTGCACTGTCTGATGAGATACTGTAACTGACGGCTGAATGATTACAATTGTATCTCTAATAGTATCGATTTTAGAAGTAAAGTAGTTCATAAAGTCATTACTGCTGTGATGTTTGGAAATGTCAACACTTGTTGAGGCTTTATTTTTCATTAATTCCAGCTGTGCTCCCTTTTTAGGGCTTCTCTCTTTAGGTTGCAAGTATGCTCATTATACCATGGTGTCAGACTGGTTTCCTTAACCTTCCTTTCAGGCCATGATTATGGTCATTCAAGGATCTTATAGAAAGTACCTCTTTCTAAAATTGGCATGATCAAGAGAAGTACTAAATTCATTGTTGCATGTTATTTTGGTTGTCACAACAAACTGATGAAGCTGATTTTTTTATTTTTATTTTTTTATTAATATTTGTAGTTCATCACTGATGTATGGTTTATTAGGATCGGACAATATTTGGCCGAGATACAACTATTTGCAAATTTGGAATCTGAGGGTACAAAAAAAATCTAAATACCAAGAAAATCGCCTTTGAAGTAGTTCAAATGAATTCTTAGCAATGCATATTACTAATCAAAAATTAAGTTTTGATATATTTACAGTAGGACATTTACAAAATATATTCATAGTACATGATCTTTACTTAATATATTATTTTTTTTGGCATAAAATAAAAATCATATTTTCATTTTTATTTCATTTTTTTTCATTTTTTTTCTCTTTTATTTTATTTAATTTTTACACACACACACACACACACACACATATATACACACATATATATATATATATATATATATATATATATACAGTACAGACCAAAAGTTTGGAAACATTACTATTTTTAAGAAGTTTCTTCTGCTCATCAAGCCTGCATTTATTTGATCAAAAATACAGTAAAATTTTAATATTGTGATATATTATTACAATTTAAAATAATTGTTTTTAAATTTATTATACTTTAAATTATCATTTATTTCTGTGATGCAAAGCTGAATTTTTAGGATCATTATCACATGATCCTTTAGAAATCATTCTAATATGATGATTGATTATCAAAGTTGGAAACAGTTCTGCTGCTTAATATTTTTTCAGAACATGTGATACTTTTTAGGATACTTTGATGAATAAAAAGTAAAAAAAGCTATGTTTTTAAAATATAAATATTTTGTAATAATAATATACACTACTGGTCAGTAATTTGAGGTCAGTATTTTTTTTCTTCCTTTTCTTTTTTAAATAAAATCAATACTTTTATTCAGCAAGGATGTGTTAAATTGATAAAAAGTGATAGTAAAGAAAATATATTATTAGAATATATATTATTCGATTTTTTTTTAATAAATGCAGTTCTTTTTAACCTTTTATTCATCAAATATATTAGACAGCAGAACTGTTTCCAACACTCATAATAAATCAGAATATTAGAATGATTTCTAAATGATGATGTGATAGACTGGATGTTACATGTGACACTGAAGGCTGGAGTAATGATGCTGAAAATTCAGCTTTGCATCACAGGAATAAATTATTTTTTCAAAGTATATTCAAATAGACAACTATTATTTTAAGTTGTAATAATATTTCACAACAATACTGTTTTTTTCTGTATTTTTGATCAAATAAATGCAGGCTTGATGAGCAGAAGAAACTTCTTTCAAAAACATTAAAAAATATATATATATATATACATTTACATTTACATTTATTCATTTAGCAGACGCTTTTATCCAAAGCGACTTACAAATGAGGACAGTGGAAGCAATGAAAAACAACAAAAAGAGCAATGCAATATAAGTGCTATAACAAGTCTCATCAGTTAGGTTAACACAGTACACATACTGTAGCATGGGCTTTTAAATAATATAATAAATAAAAACAAAACGGATAGAATAAAAAAAGAATAGAGCAAGCTAGTGTTAGAGGTCTTTACACACACACACACACACACACACACATATATATATATATATATATATATATATATATATATATATATATATATATATATATATATATATATATATATATATATATATATTATATATATATATACAGGTCCTTCTAAAAAAATTGCATATTGTGATAAAGTTAATTATTTTCCATAATGTAATGATAAAAATTAAATTCATTGCACACCAACTGAAATATTTCAGGTCTTTTATTGTTTTAATACTGATGATTTTGGCATACAGCTCATGAAAACCCAAAATGCCTGTCTCAAAAAATTAGCATATTTCATCCGACCAATAAAAGAAAAGTGTTTTTAATACAAAAAAGTCAACCTTCAAATAATTATGTTCAGTTATGCACTCAATACTTGGTCGGGAATCCTTTTGCAGAAATGACTGCTTCAATGCGGCGTGGCATGGAAGCAACCAGCCTGTGGCACTGCTGAGGTGTTATGGAGGCCCAGGATGCTTCGATAGCGGCCTTAAACTCATCCAGAGTGTTGGGTCTTGCGTTTCTCTACTTTCTCTTCACAATATCCCACAGATTCTCTATGGGGTTCAGGTCAGGAGAGTTGGCAGGCCAATTGAGCACAGTAATACCATGGTCAGTAAACCATTTACCAGTGGTTTTGGCACTGTAAGCAGGTGCCAGGTCGTGCTGAAAAATGAAATCTTCATCTCCATAAAGCTTTTCAGCAGATGGAAGCATGAAGTGCTCCAAAATCTCCTGATAGCTAGCTGCATTGACCCTGCCCTTGATAAAACACAGTGGACCAACACCAGCAGCTGACATGGCACCCCAGACCATCACTGACTGTGGGTACTTGACATTTTGGCATTTCCTTCTCCCCAGTCTTCCTCCAGACTCTGGCACCTTGATTTCCGAATGACATGCAAAATTTGTCCAAAAGTCCAGTGCTGCTTCTCTGTAGCCCAGGTTTTTGGTTCAAAAGTGGCTTGACCTGGGGAATGCGGCACCTGTAGCCCATTTCCTGCACACGCCTGTGCACGGTGGCTCTGTATGTTTCTACTCCAGACTCAGTCCACTGCTTCCGCAGGTCCCCCAAGGTCTGGAATCGGTCCTTCTCCACAATCTTCCTCAGGGTCCGGTCACCTCTTCTCGTTGTGCAGCGTTTTTTGCCACACTTTTTCCTTCCCACAGACTTCCCACTGAGGTGCCTTGATACAGCACTCTGGGAACAGCCTGTTCGTTCAGAAATTTCTTTCTGTGTCTTACCCTCTTGCTTGAGGGTGTCAATGATGGCCTTCTGGTCAGCAGTCTTACCCATGATTGTGGTTTTGAGTAATGAACCAGGCTGGGAGTTTTTAAAAGCCTCAGGAATCTTTTGCAGGTGTTTAGAGTTAATTAGTTGATTCAGATGATTAGGTTAATAGCTTGTTTAGAGAACCTTTTCATGATATGCTAATTTTTTTGAGATAGGAATTTTGGGTTTTCATGAGCTGTATGCCAAAATCATCAGTATTAAAACAATAAAAGACCTGAAATATTTCAGTTGGTGTGCAATGAATCTAAAATATATGAAAGTTTAATTTTTATCATTACATTATGGAAAATAATGAACTTTATCACAATATGCTAATTTTTTTAGAAGGACCTGTACAGTACAGACCAAAAGTTTGGACACACCTTCTCATTCAAAGAGTTTTCTTTATTTTCATGACTATGACAATTGTAGAGTAACACTGAAGGCATCAAGGGCTATTTGACCAAGAAGGAGAGTGATGGGGTGCTGCGCCAGATGACCTGGCCTCCACAGTCACCAGACCTGAACCCAATCGAGATGGTTTAGGGGTGAGCTGGACCGCAGACTGAAGGCAAAAGGGCCAACAAGTGCTAAGCATCTCTCGGGGAACTCCTTCAAGACTGTTGGAAGACCATTTCCGGTGACTACCTCTTGAAGCTCATCAAGAGAATGCCAAGAGTGTGCAAAGCAGTAATCAAAGCAAAAGGTGGGTATTTTGAAGAGCCTAGAATATGACATATTTTCAACAACTTTTTTGTTAATTATATAATTCCATATATAATTTCACATGTGTTAATTCATAGTTTTGATGCCTTCAGTGTGAATCTACAATTTTCATAGTCATGAAAATAAAGAAAACTGAATGAGTCCAAACTTTTGGTCTGTACTTAGAATATATATATATATATATATATATATATATATATATATATATATATATACTGTACAGTATACATATAAATACATACATACATGCACATGAGTTGAGTTGAAGGTGATGGTCCATCATCCAGCAAGAAATGTCTGTTAGACAAGCTGACATGTGAATAGCTACCGTCGGATCATCAGGATGGAATGAGAGGTAGAGTTGAGTGTCATCAGCATAGCAGTGGTATGAAAAGCCATGTTTCTGAATGACAGAACTTAATGATGCCATGTACACAGAGAAGAGAAGTGGTCCAAGAACTGAGCCCTGAGGCACCCCAGTAGTTAGATGTTGTGACTTGGACACCTAACCTCTCCAAGATACTTTGAAGGACCTATCTGATAGGTAAGACTCAAACCATTGAAGTGTGGTTCCTTAGATGCCTTTTGCCAGTAGGGTTGATAGGAGGATCTTGTGATTAACCGTGTCAAAAGCAGCGGACAGATCAAGCAGGATAAGTACTGAAAATTTGGATTCCGCTCTTGCCAGTCTTAGAGCTTCAACAACTGAGAGCATGGTAGTCTCAGTTGAATGTCCACTTCTGAAGCCAGATTGGTTGCTGTCAAGGAGGTTGTTGTGTGTGAGAAATGTAGAAACTTGGTTGAACACAGCTCGTTCAAGTGTTTTTGCAATGAAAGGAAGAAGGGAAACTGGTCTTTAGTTCTCTAAAAGAGATGGGTTGAGGGTGGGTTTCTTAGTAGTGGAATTATATGAGCCTGTCTAAATGATGAGGAAAAAACACCAGTGTGACGGGATGTGTTGATGATGTGAGCGAGTGCAGGTACAACTGCGGGAGAAATGGCTTGAAGGAATGGAATAGGATCAAGCGGGCAAGTAGTAGGGTGATTAGAAAGGATGAGTTTTGAGACTTCTGCCTCAGAGAGTGAAGAGAAGGATGTAAATGAGTGTATGTTTGGTGGTGATATGAGCTTGACTGATTTTGGTGTGGAAAATTGTGCACTGATGTGTTTAATTTTATTAATGAAAAAGTTGGCAAAGTCGTCAGCTATTAGAGATGAAGCAGGAGGGGGAAGCGGGAGGACAAATAAGTGAGGATATATATATACAGTAACTCAAATATCCACTTGATACAACCAAGGTATGCAGAATATCATCTCTGAACGCTCAACACGTCATGTTATGAGTGCATTTTAATTATTTGTTCTCCCTTGGTGATCAGTTGGCCAGTCATTTGTGCCTCTGGCTTGTTCTATCGTCATGCTGGGAAGAAGTGCTGTCACTGGGCACTGTTTTTTGTTTTTCCAGATTTTCTCAAATTGAATAAATCACCGGGGGAATACACACTGCTGAGCATCTGGCTTATTTTCAGTATGTCGTCTTCTGCTTTTGCTTCAGAGTGGGCTGGCGGAGGAGAGGATGGGTGGATGTAAACACACAGGGAGAGAGAGAGAGGATGTGGTGGTGGAGGGTTTGGGAGAGTCTCGCCTCCCTGTGGAGTCACTGAACACAAAGAAAGCAATTGAAATGGCTTCCCGGTGGACCTTCATCTCTTCGAGGGCTGTAATCTCTTTATTTCATCCACATTAACGTTGTTTTAGACTTTACACATTAAAGCCTGAGTTCCATAAAAAGTATTGTCCTTCTGTCGTTCCATTAAACATCAGGAGGCTAAAAGAATGTGTTGTTTTTTTCTAGATAATGTTCCCTTGAATGTGTAACAACACGTGTTCCAAAGCAAGCATTTCTGAGGAAAATACCCTGATAAAAAGACCAACATAGTTTTCCATTCTGGTCAATAGGGGTGTGCGACAATGCCACTATCACCTGCATCTGTTGCAATAACAAAATGATCTGTGTGCAGCCTGCTTGAGTGAGACAGAAGAAGTATGATATAAGCTGCTTTTCCTGCAAAATTACCTGGAACAATTTGTCCCATAAACTTTTCTTGCTGTCTACTTTCCTATTGCAGCCTAAAGTACTGTAAAGATTAGGCAAAATAGTCTGATGAAGTGGGACTGTGCACACCTGCTCCTCCCAGTCCAGGAGTGGGCGCTAATGTCGAAAAATGATAATGTCGTACAAAGCACGTTCAATCTTTTTTCTTTAATTTTTTTGTCACTGTTTCCGTTTCCTGCTGGATTTCAGCATTGATACTGCACCTTTCTTTTTTTTTCTTTTTTTTGTGCTTGCTGGATTATCTGTCACCTTATTTATTTACTCGACTATTCATATTATTTATGATCAGCCCCTTTTACACAGTAAGCTTTGTGCATTTATAGTAGATACTTGTGTGTATATCCAGTGTGGTCTCATCGCTTATACACAGTATGTAACAATCACAGGTATTTTTGTGACATCTAAAAGTGGTCCTACCGTGCCTATTTTTAAAAGATGAAATATAAGTCTTAAGTGTCCGTGAAGTTTCTGTCCAAAATACCCCATATATAATGTATTATACTATGCTAAAAATGGCAATATCCATCGTCATGTGCACTGATGAAATGTCTAATTTGATTTCATACTGCATTGTGCAGCCTAAGTTTCATTCCACTCTGATGTTTCTCCAGTGAACTTGACCATAATAGCATTCCTGACCACAGCAGTTTGTCTGAGTGACGGTCAAGCCGGCCGTTTCTCTGTCAGATTACAGGAGCAGATACGTTCAGAGATCTGCCTCTAACCTCCACATCCGTCATCAAGCTCCCAGGAGTTTATAGCTCACTGTCAGTCCCATCTTCTCTTTATTATAGCTCTTGTGCTCCTATGAGCGGCTGCTGGACGCGAAAGCACCCGGACGAGTGATTCTCCAGATTGTAACTGACTTTGACCCTGATGGTGGTTCTTTCTGAATTATGGCTGGCCGTCACTTCTTATGTCTTAGTGCTCAGCGAGTAGGGGAGTGGGTAATTGGCATTCTTCTGTCTCGTTCTCCTGTGTCACGCGAGACCCATCACCGTGTAATAGACAGCAGTGTACACAGCGCTTTAGCTCGGGCCAGTCCATGACTCTGTGGCTTCGGTGGATTATCTGAAGGGTTTGAAATGCTTTGCTCCACTGAGATCAAGTCTGCTCTGCACACTGCTATTGGCTGTGTCCAATTCCTAAAGACACTGTCTTGCGGCTGATAAGGGAGGCGAGGAGATAAGATAAAAGCGAAGGAGAAACAAAGGGCGCAGGACTTCAGAGGAGTTAAGAGAATCGCCTTCAGACGCAGCTGTGGTTACGGTCACTCTTCAGACCTACACAGTTTATCTGTGATCGCAGAAATAACTGACAGGTGCTTATGGCAGGAATCATTTTGCAGTGACAGGTGCTCATTTCCATATTACTCCACGCTTTCTGGACAATCTTCAAATAATTCCTTTTCAAAATTTAATTTTCTGCAGCGTGACAGGGGGCCAAAACAAACTAAATTATGGCGTGTCAAACCACTGGTTACTGAAAAGATGGTCGATTTGACAGAAAGCGTACACAAATGAGTCACACTACAAATTGATTGATTTAAAAAAACAAATCAAATATTTGGTGACAGTAAGGTTTGTTGTGTTTGTAAGTTTTATTTTACAAGGATGCATTTATTGACAGTAAAAGACATGAAAAATTAACTTTTCAAATAAATGCTAAAAGCTTTCTGTTCATGAAAGAATAATAAAGAAAAAAAATCAGTTTTCTAAAAAAAAAAATTCTTTATGCGCAAGTCATTTATTACATAAAGTATTATGTCCATTATATTTAAAGATGTACACAGATGTTTTTATTTTATTTTTTTTTTTTATCCCAATGTCACAGTTAAGTGAACATGAGGGCAACAGGACAAGTAACTTTTATAATAATGATAATAATAATAATAAACAATAAATAAATAAAAAGATAAATAAAAAAACAATTTATTAATAAAATTTTAAATAGATAGGTTGGATATAAGCACCACCTTTCAAAAATCTGAAGTATATTATTATTATTATTATGATTATTATTATTATTATTATTATTATATTTTTTTTATTAATTCAACAATGATGCATTAAATTGATCAGAATTGACAGTAAAGTAATTTATACTGTTACACATTATTTCTTTTTCAAAATAAATGCTGTTCTTTTGAACTTTATGTTCATCAAACAATCCTGAAGAAAATGATAGTGGTATATAGGATTTAAAAAAAATATTAAGCATTTTTTTACAACAATGATAATAATCAGAAATGTTTCTTGAGCAGCAAATCCGCACATTAGAATGATTCTGAAGGATCATGTGATACTTAAGACTGGTGTATATATTCCGGAATATTCTGCTTTAAATCACAGCAATAAATTACATTTAAAAAAAAAAAATCTTCAAACAGAAAGCTGTTCTATGAAATTGTGATAATATTTCACAATATAAATGATTTTACCAAATTGTATGATTCAAAAACATTCAGCCTTGGTGAGCAAAAAGATTTTTCTTTCAAAGCTGTGTTCCTGTGGCCATGAGTTTCTGTGTTCTGAAGATGTGTTGGTGTTTGGCTTCATGCTGCTTGACTTCCTGTCGTTTTTATTCCATGTGGTCTTGAACTCCTGTTGCCTGATATTTCAGGCTAGGCAGATCAGATAAAAGATTTATCTTTATAAAAAATAAAATGTAAGATAGACTCACATCTGCCAATAAATGGAGTGGCTTTAGATCACAAGTGTAATGGCTTCGGGCTTAAATATTAATATTACGTTTTGGTCATACTATTTTACAGGGCACCAGCCAAAAATTTCACCTTGACAGTAAAGCACAATCATTGGATAGTGTTAAATAAGTAAGAGTTACATCAATTTGAGGAAAATGTACATTGACCAATCAGAAAGATTTTAGAGATATCATTAACTTGTAGAGCATCTTGCTATATTATCAACACAAGGAAGACACAAGTGTGATTAAAAGGAGTTTTATCAACAAAATGATACAAGAGTAACTAACAACTACTGAATAGGTACGGAGATAGATGTTACTATGCAAATTATCTTATGGGAAGATAAACTATAGTTTCCAGGAATTCATAATTTAAACCTTATTTTAGATTCAACAAATAAATTGAGAGATTATTTGTCATTAACTGACATCAGTTATATACAATCTAATGCAAATTAGATGATCAGATACTAACGATACAGACTAAAGCCAACAATCTCTGGAGCACAGGTTTGGAAAAAATGATTATTTTATTCCGCCTGGTCATGTGCTGAGTATGAGCGGCGGCGTCTTCCATTTGTTGATCTGTGCCACACTGCAATGTGAAAAGAAAAAAAAAAAAAAATTATATATATATATATATATATATATATATATATATACATTGGATTCGTTCCACAGTCTTGAACACAAAGCACTGGTTAACTTTAAAATCTTGAGCACTGAGAAGGTCCTTGGTTTGAAACATGCAAATGGAGAAGGTAGCCTAGAAGGTAAAGATTCTGCAGTCTTTACAGAAGACCTGGACATCTGGAGCACACAAGAAAAAGGTTAGCTGGCGAGATGATTCTGCAGTTTGAAAGACGCAAACAGACGATCACTGAAGAGAAGGTTCTGAAGTTGTTGCAGAAGTTGGGTGGAGGGGCACTAAGCTTGTGGTCGTTGTTACTGCTGCTGTTGGAGGGATTTGCAAGTTGGCACCTTTCAGTTCCAGCATTTTGCTTGGCCAATGATGTCGGAGGTTGCCATTTTAATGCCTATCTCTGGCATGAGGTCTATTTGCAAAGCTCAATGTCCATTTTTAAAACAATTTCTTTAAGGTTTTTCCCATGCATAATTGACTTTCAAAACTAATTCCAGAAGACCAAACACAAATGGGTAATGCTGATCATTGAACCATGCATTCATATATACAATATATATCATAATAGGTATAATAGGCATAATAGGTAAGGTTGCATACATTGTTGAATCACAAATAGCATTGATTAAGTATATACAGTTCTGTAAATGGGTATGAGCCATTTGTCAGCCACAAAGCAAAACCATTTTGGTCAGGCTGAGGTAGTCAGTGGTAGTTCAAACTTGGGTCTACAGAATGAATGACTGTGATCATTGAAACAGCACATGATGATAGGATCAACCTTTGATAAGAGGAATGCAGAAGTCCTCAATCCTGCCTTGCACAAATGATATACTTGAGGGAGAACAAAGCAGTTCCTGCATGGGAGTTACTGTATGTTAATGTTACCTCCTGTCATCAAGAGATAGTGTTGTTTATCTTAAGGTACAAGCATCCTTTGCTGTCCACAACGCCTGATCTCAACAGAATGAAACTTGGTGGTTGCTTTCTTGCTGATGTTCACTACAGAAAAGAAGGGGATAACATTTAACAGTTTCATGAGCCTGGAGGAAGAAACTTTTCTTGTGTCTGGCAGTTCTGGTGTTCGGTGCTCTGAAGTGCCAGCCAGATGGTAAGAGTTCAAAAAGGACATGGCTTGGATGTTAGAGATCCAGAGTGACTGTCTAAGTCTTTGTCCTTATTC
This sequence comes from Carassius carassius, assembly GCF_963082965.1. Lineage (NCBI taxonomy): Eukaryota > Metazoa > Chordata > Actinopteri > Cypriniformes > Cyprinidae > Carassius > Carassius carassius. The sequence goes on along the minus strand of NC_081758.1, from coordinate 3,920,730 downwards.
TGGATGTGTACAGTTCTTGAAGGTTGGTAAGTGGAGTACCAATGGTCCTTTCAGTAGCCTGAACCGTCTTCTGTAGTCTTTTGCTTTTGTAGCGGAGCCAAATCAGACAGTTATTGAAGTTCACAGGACAGGTTCTGTGACTGATGATTAGAACTATGTGAGCAGCACCTGTGGCAGGTTGAACTTCCTAAGCTGGCAAAGGAAGTACAATCTCTGTTGGGTCTATTTAACAATGGAGTCTATGTGATTGTCCCACTTCAGGTGAGAGATGGTGGTGAACAAGGACCTGAATGATTCCACTGCAGCCACAGTGCTGTTCATGATGGTGAGTGCAGGGGGTTTCTCCTGAAGTCCACTATCATCTCCACTGTTTTGAGTGTCTTCAGCTCCAGGTTGTTAAGACTGCACCAGACAGCCAGCTGCTCAACCTCACTTCTATATGCAGACTTATCATCATCCTGGATGAGGCTGATGACTGTAGTGACATGAGCAAACTTCAGAAGCTTGATAGAGAGGTCAGTAGAGGTGCAGTATTGGTGTAGAGGGAGAAAAGCAGTGGGAAGAGAACACATCCCTGAGGGGTACCAGTACTGATGGTGAGGCTGTTAAACATGAATTTTCCCAGTCTTACTAGCTGTTGCCTATCTGTCAGAAATCTGATGATCCACTGACAGAGCTTGGGACAGAGAGCTGGGTTAGTTTGGTCTGGAGAAGTGCTGGGATGATTGTATTGAAAGCCAAAAAAAGTCTACAAACAGGATCCTCACATAAGTCCCTGGTTTGTCTAGATGTTGTAGGATATTATGCAGTCCCATTTGGACTGCACCATACACAGACCAGTTTGCTTGATAAGCAAACTGCAGAGGCTCCAGTAAGGGTCCAGTGATGTCCTTCAGATAAGCCTACACCTCAACAACTCTTAAAACAACTTCATGACCACAGATTTTAGGGCAGCCGGTCTGTAGTCATTATGTCGTATTATATATCTATTTGATTTCTTTTTATTTATTAAAGATATTGTCCTCATTTGTAAGTCATTCTGGACAAAAGTGTCTGCTAAACGACTAAATGCAAATGTAATGTAATGCATTTCTAATGCTGGGATCTTTAGGAAGGATAAGGTGCAGTTTCTTTATATCCGCTGACTGTCTTAGTACTCGACATCTTTATCCAACAGCAGTATGGCTCTTATGATTGATAGACAGATCTGAGTTGTTCAGAAACATTTAATTTCGATCAGCCTTATATGCTAATGAGCTCTGCTCATCCCACCCACTTTCTTTGCAAATAATCATTCAAAAATAAATAAATAATAATAATGTGTGAGACTTACTTTTTGGGAAGGTGCAGCTGGTTTAGAGGCAGTGGGTACTGATCCATTTTTGAGTTTTAACTGTTTGGATAAGAATAGGAAATAATTATTCTTAGAGTTAGTTTTGAGTTCTAAGTATGTTTTTTTTTTTTTTTTTTTTGGGAAAAACCTATCATATGTGTGGAAATATCAATAACATTTGATTCTCCATTAATGATTCCTTTAAAAGAACACAACAAAAGCAGTTTTTCTGCTGTCTGGCCAAAACTTGTTTTGTCTTGTTGCTTAACCGTTCCATTCCGTGCTGATCTGGCTCAGCTAGTAGATATGATCTAATTTTCCACTATGGGGCGGATAATGGAGCTTATAATGCAAATGTGTTAGTTGTTGCCTCAGTAACACAAGTGTTTACAGACAGAATGAGGTGAAAATAGTGAATAGTGACTGCAAGGTTATGAAGATAACACTTTATATTGATAGTTCACTTTAGACATTCTACTAGCTATGAGTAACCTTGCAACTGCATGTCAACTAACTCTCATTAGAGTATTAGTACACTGTTAGGTTAGGGTGTGAGTTCGAATAAGTTGACATGCAGTTGCAGAGTTACTTTTAGACATATATTTATCTGTTGTTATTATTTCGATGTTGTCATTTGCAATGATTAACAGATTTGTACTTCTTTTTTTTCTCAAATTTTCAATTAAATTTTGGTTTCAACTCAAAGTTTGTAATGTTGTGATTTTCCTTATCTGGTTGGTTTGGTTCATGGCTTATAACACTTTAATGAAGTCGTTTCAAAAATCCCTATGGGAAAATGAATAGGAAAAATAATTCCAGGACCAACTCTCTTGCATCATCAGGGGCTGCACATATTTTGTCATTTTCAACACCAGTGTTGCTTTTATTCAGTACACATTCCCAAAATTAAAGTTGCATGTTCCACTGATCTGTGTTTAGTGTGATCAATAAGAATTGAGCTGGCTGAACAAATTGTTCAATCTTGGCTGTCGTGAAGGATTTTGCAAGTGAACATTTAAAACAATGGTCACCTAAACCCCCAAATCCCATTTAAACACAAATAATAGGATGGTCCTTGAAAGGCAACAGATTGCATTTATAAGCACCCAAATCAATAAACTGTCACAGCACAGGCAAGATCGACACACAGCAAGCCATCAGAGAAGAATGAGTGGCATCCGAGTAGTACACAGTAACACACAGCCTCACACTCAAGGATTTTATCTTCGACTCCCAACAAAACAAACACGGGCCATGGACATGAAATATGCATGGAGCAGTTAACCTCCCATGTTGTGGCAGGTACTTCTCAGTCACGGCAGGTCGGGTATTAAGTGGATCCTGGCCAGCCTCGATTTGTTTGGTTAGCTGCGGCTGGATTAGCCATGAGCACTGTCAAAGACCCAACGGAATAATGAGCATTGCTGCGTCTTTATGAACCTTTGCTCTCGCAGCTCTGGCTAAGAGCGCAACACTGACCATCCACTTTTTCAATGCCTCGTTTATGGAAGTATTTTTCCCATTCATTTTCTGAATGGGGATTTTAAACAGTTGAAGTATGTATTTTTAAGCCATGATTTAAACCAAGTTTCTCACTCCAATTGCAAAAGTACAGACTTCTATTTATTTATGAAAACAAAGGACACTGTAGAAAACTGGTGTACGATTTACAAGATAACACTATTTCAACCTTTCTACTTAAAATATTCATTTACATTTCAGTTTAATCCTACATACACACCACATATATTGCTTATTTTAGAAATATTTCAGTACAGTCATACAACATTTTATGCCTTTTGCAGTGCTTCATTGGAATGGGCATTGGCAAAAGCATTCTTAACAGTTCTACAGAAGCATCACTTATAATATCAAAACTGAGGATTGGTCTCTTTCCAAAGGTTGTTGTTTAAAATCTATTTCTCTGTGGATGAAATTAATGTGGTTTACTTCTGGAGCATGACTGTGGTGCTTTATTGAAGCACATTTGTGATTCATAGCTTAATCCTCCCAAGAGCATCAACAAAATCTTCCAAAAAGCCTTTGGAAATTGAACTTCTGATGTGGAAATGGCCATCCAACTGGACTTTGGATTTTTTTTATATATATATGTATATATATATATATATATATATATGTATATATATATATATATATATATATATGTATATATATATATATATATATATATATATATATATATATATATATATATATATATATATGTATATATATATATATATATATATATATATATATATATATATATATATATATATATATATATATATATATATATATTTATTTTTTCTGCTTTATCTTGGTAAATAAGAAATCATTCTAATTTAATTTAGGGAAATTAGCATATTTACAATATTGTTAGGCCTCAGTGAGAGATTAGTCAAATGAGAGTTCAGCAGAATCGACACTGACAGAGCACATTCAAATTGAATTAAGTCATTTGGTCTTCATTTGTCTTTGTTGTGGGTCCACTCTGGAGAAATATAATTTGACTCAAAGTCTACCACTGTGCTGCACAGATAAAAGAACACGTGGTTCACAACAGAACTGCTGTTAGATGTTTTTCTAAACACTGTTCGAGGCTGTTAAGAGTTGCATTGATTTTAATTTAGCATCACTTCATTAGCAGACATGCTGACCATGTCACGTTCGAACTAAGGACAGGAAGCAGTTGCAAGTAAATAATGTTTATTAGAGAAGTATTGCCAGGCTGGGTTGATGGTGGGTGACGCAGGGACCTTGATGGCAGCACAGACTGGTGAGGAGGTGATTGAGTGCGCTGGTGGGTGATGGTGAGGGATCCGTATGATGACTGGTAATTCCAATAGTGACCGAAAAGGAACAAGACACAACCGTAGCTGAGCAGATGGAACACAGACAAGAATCATGGAGGACATCAAACCACGATCTGACAAACAAGAGACGAAAGACAGGGCATTAAGTAGGCTGGTGGAATGAGCTGCAGCTGCCGCTGATCATCTGGTAACACCCACATGAAACAATCAACATGACGTAACATGAGACGAGCAGGAAACGGTGAATTCATGAACCGTGACAGTACCCCTCCTCCTAAAGACGCCTCCTGGCATCCCCAGACTCCCTTACCGGTCGATTGTAATCATCGATAAGAGAGTGATCCAGGATGTCTCTAGCAGGCACCCAACTTCTCTCCTCCGGACCGTAACCCTCCCAGTCAACCAAGTACTGAAATCCGCGTCCCCTCCATCTTGAGTCCAGAATACGATTGACCGAATAAGTAGGTTCCCCATCTACGAGTCACGGCGGGGGAGGGAACCGGGGCAGGCGGATTAATCGGAGAATGAAATACAGGCTTTATTTTAGATACATGAAAGGTGGGATGAATTCTCCTGTTCGCTGGAGGAAGTTTAAGGCGGACTGCCACCGGACTTATGATCTTGGTGACAGTGAACGGGCCAATAAATTTGGGAGCCAGTTTATTAGAGACGGAACGGAGAGGAATGTTCTTGGTAGAAAGGCCTAGACCGGTGGCGGTCGGCTTTAGCCTTGGTGCGCGCCCCCACTTGGAGTAGAGTCTCGCGGGCTCTAGTCCAAGTACGGTGACACCTCTGGACAAAGGCGTGAATGGAGGGGACCGCGACTTCGGATTCCAGACTGGGAAAAATTGGTGGCTGGTATCTTACACTACACTCAAACGGAGATAGGCCGTAGCTGATATTGGTAATGTATTGTGGGTGTACTCCACCATTGACAGTTGTTGGCTCCAGGAGGAAGGATTCTTGGAGACCAAACATCGCAACACCCTTTCCAAATCTTGGTTGGCTCTCTCGGTATGACCATTTTTCTGGGCATGAAACACTGAGAACAGACTTACAGTCGCTCCCAGTAATCTACAAAATTCACGCCAAAATTTGGACACAAATTGGGGTCCTCTGTCGGAGACCACGTCTGTCGGGAGGCCATGTAAACGAAAGACGTGATCTACGACGGTCAACGCTGTCTCCTTGGCTGAGGGTAATTTGGGAAAGGGAATAAAGTGGGCCGCCTTCGAGAACCGGTCCACCACGGTCAAAACTACCGTGTCGCCCTGGGAGGGCGGTAATAAAATCTAGTGCGATATGGGACCAGGGTCTCGAAGGGACTGGCAGCGGTTGAAGTAACCCATCAGAATCGATCGGAAGTCTTACCAGTGGCGCAAACCGAGCAAGCCAAAACAAAACTGTGAAAGTCGCGAGCCATAAGTGGCAACCAGAATCATTGCTTGACCAAAAATGTAGTACGGTTAACTCCTGGATGACAAGCCACATTAGAGCAATGCCCCCACTGAATGACGCTGGACCGTAATCCCTCTGGCACAAATAATCGATTCGGTGGGCACCCGGGCGGAGGCGTTACCCCTTCTAAGGCCATCTTGACCTTCGATTCGACATCCCATGTGAGTGTGGAGACCACTAATGTCTCAGGTAAAATACACTCGGGAGTAGACGGGCGTTCGGAATGGTCAAAAATGTGCCACAAGAATCGGGTTTGATGTTCTTGGAACCCGGGCGGTATGAGAGAGTAAAATAAAAATGTCCGAAAAAAAGTGCCCACCGAGCCTGCCTGGAGTTCAACCTTTTGGCAGTACTAATGTATTCTAAATCAATCAAAAATCAATATGTCGTCCAGGTAGGCATATATGAATTGATCAATCATATCTCGCAGCACGTCGTTGACGAATGCCTGGAAGACCGCTGGGGAGTTGGACAGCCCAAAGGGCATGTCCAAGTATTCAAAGTGCCCCCTGGTGGTGTTAAAAGCGATCTTCCATTCATCCCCCTCCCTGATACAGACCAAATGATAAGCATTACGTGAGTCCAATTTCGTGAAGATCGACGCTCCCTGCAACCTCTCGAAGGCTGAAGACATCAACGGCAAAGAGTAAGTATTCTTTACCGTGAAGTTGTTCAGTCCCCGGTAATCAATACAAGGTCACAGTGATCCGTCTTTCTTCCCCACAAAAAAGAACCCCGCCCCCGCTGGAGAAGAGGAAGGGCGGATGAACTTCAAAGCTAGAGAATCAGAAATATATTTCTCCATAGCCTCCCTTTCTGGGACAGAAAGTGAATATAATTTGCCTTTAGGCAGAGACTTACCTGACAGTAAATCTATGGCACAGTCATAGGGACGATGCGGAGGGAGAGAAGCAGCATGAGACTTGCTGAACACTTCCTTCAGGTGGAGGTAGTCCGCTGGCATGTTAGACAAATCCACTGCTTCCTCCTGAAACACAGACATGTAATTGCCAGTTTATTTTGGGGTTGTGACGGAGGAGCCAGGGATGACCAAGTACTATGGGTGCAAGGGGAGAGTCAAGGATGTAGAATGGGACGATTTCTGAGTGGTTGCCTGATGTGATGAGGGTAATGTTTTCAGTGATGTGTGAGATGACCGGCAGTCTCTGTCCATTGAGGGCGTGAACCGTGATCTGGTGATTAAGGGGTCTGAGGGGAATTTGAAGTCTGCGTGCAAGTGCATAGTCCATGAAATTACCTTCAGCCCCAGAGTCCAGAAGTGCTTGACAGTCGTGAAGTTGTGCTGACCATCTTAGTCTTACCTGGAGGAGCGTAGATGATGATGAGGTATTCTCGGCGGAGATCCCACCCGATAGTAGCCTCATACTTACTACCGGGCTTAGTCTTTTACCGGACAGATGTAGGCGTGATGACCGGTCCCCCCGAAGTAGAGGCACAGACCCAGGGACCTCTCCTTCTCCTCCCGGGAAAGCCGAGCGCGCCCTACCTGCATGGGCTCGTGATCGTAGGAGGGGCTGGCCGCGTCCCCGCCACTGACTCGAATATCCGTATGGGCTCTCGGTGTGGGATTGGGTAGGTTACATCATTCTACTTGTGTTAGTCGTGCATCTACCCTCAGTGCCTGCTCAATGAGCCCATTGCTCATTAGCCATTAGCCCAAGCTCCAGGGCGTAGATTTCCCTCTGGACGCGGTCAGCCAGCCCATGCAGGAACATGTCCCACTGCGCCTCCTCGTTCCATTGACACTCCACCGCCAGGGTGCGGAACTCGATAGAAAAGTCTGAAACTGATCTCTCTCCTTGACGTAATTCGGCTAGCTTCCTAGCCGCCTGAAAGGCAAGCACAAGAGCAAGGGCTTCCTTTTCTATGGTTAAATAAGCACGCTGATGTCGGTTAAACTTGAGCGAGAAGAAACAGACAGGATGTTCAAGACCCTCCTCGTCATGCTGCAAAAGAACAGCCCCCGCTCCAAGGTCGCTCGCATCAACAGCGAGGGAAAAAGGCCGAGAAAAGTCAGGAGCGGCCAACACAGGCGCAGTAGTCAGCAATGCTTTAACAGACTCGAAAGCCGCTTGGCTCCGTGAAGTCCAGTCGAAGGTCACTTTTGAACTGAGCAAATCAGTGAGGGGTGAGGCAAAAGCAGAGAAATTTTTGCAAAATGACCGGTAGTAACCTACCATGCCCAGAAAACGGCGGAGTTCGCGACGAGTTGTTGGAGGAGGATAATTCAAAATCGCCTCAACTTTTGACTGGACAGGACGCACCTGCCCACGGCCAACCACTTTACCCAAATACACCACGGTGGCCTGGCCAAACTCACATTTAGCTAGATTGATGGTTAAATTAGCTTCTGATAGCCTGCGAAACACAGTAGAAAGAAGGGGGCCATATGCGAAGGCCAGGTGGCACTATAAATGACCAAATCGTCTAAATAAGCCTCGCAATTAGGCACACCATCAAGAACGCCGTTGATAAGCCTTTGAAAGGTGGCGGTAGCGTTCCGAAGGCCGAAGGCCATGGCGTTGTACTGTAGGAAGTGGTCGGATGTCACAAAGGCTGAAATCTCTTTGGCACGGAGTGTCAGCGGAACTTGCCAGTAACCCTTCATTAGGTCGATTTTACTGACAAATACCGCTGAGCCCAAACGATCAACACAATCGTCAATACGTGGTAATGGGTAACTATCAGGTTTTGTAACGACATTCACCCTCCTAAAATCCGTGCAAAAACGCATGGAACCATCACTTTTTGGCACCAGCAAACAAGGCGAACTCCATGGGCTATTACTAGATTCTGCAATGCCATTTTTCAACATGAATTTTACCTCACTTTGAAACAACAACCTTTTATGTGGATTTGTACGATACGGATGCTGTTTAATTGGACATGTAACCCCCACATCAATGTCATGTTCAATTGCCGTTGTTCGACGAGGCACATCAGGAAACAAACTCTCATTTTTTTTTTAATCAAGGAGATTAAATCGTTGCGTTCTGATGCTGATAAATTAGACAAAAATAAATCTAAATCATTAAGAACTTCAGAATTCTTCATTCTTCCTTCATTAACCTCCATCGATGGAGTACGACCCTCATCTTCAAGGTAAGGACTCGCCACAGCACCGTGTTGTACTGACAGAGACGCATTTTCTCCTCGTCCCACAACCGCCAGTGAAGAAACAACTTCAGCACCACGCGCCTTGGACAGCGCCGGTTTAGTTGCGCAAGCATTTTCACGGACAGTTGAAGTGCAAGGCGGTGTGAGTTCTGAGATTGAATCTTCTCCTCGATCACAGTACAATTTTAAACGGTTAATGTGACACAGTGTGCTCTTTCTCCTTCGGTCTGGAGTAGAGATGACAATTCAAATCATTCATTCTGCGAGCAACGCGATAAGGTCCGCTATAACGAGCATGTAAAGCGGAGCCCATCCCCGGAATCAGCACAAGAACTTTATCACCAGAACTGAAACTTCGGGAAACCGCCTTCTGATCAAACCTCTGTTTCATTCTCTTCTGACAAAGACCTAAATTGTCTCTGGCCAACTGACATGCACGGCTGAGCCTATTACGCATGTTGGACACATAATCAGTCAAACTGGAACACTCTTTAGACTCGGCGAGCCACGACTCTTTCAACAGCTTTAAAGGTCCACGAACCGTGTGTCCGAAAACCAGCTCTGAGGGGCTAAAACCCAAACTCTACTGTACCACCTCGCGTAAAGCAAAGAGAGTAAGCGGTACACCTTCATCCCAATCACGCTGGAACTCGAGGCAGAAACACTTAAGCATACTTTTCAAAGTTTGATGGAACCTCTCAAGTGCACCTTGAGTCTGTAGACGGTACGGGCTGGAGGTAACATGATGGACAGCGAGCTGACGCATAGCTTGCGCAAACGCACGAGACATAAAATTAGTACCGCGGTCGGTCTGAATGGTTTTTGGAAGGCCAAAAACAGAGAAGAAACCCATCAGGGCTTTAATAATGACAGGAGTTGTGATTTTACGGAGCGGTATGGCCTCTGGAAAACGAGTCAAGCTACACATTATGGTGAGTAACCACTGATTCCCAGATTTTGTTCGAGGCAATGGGCCAACACAGTCTAGTATAACGTGTTCAAACGGCTCAGACGTAACCGGAATCGGCTGTAAAGGCGCAGGCGGAATCACCTGGTTAGGTTTACCAGTGACCTGACATAGATGACATGTTCGGCAAGTATCCCACGACATCTTTTTTAATACCTGGCCAGAAAAAATGGCGTAAAATTCTGTCAGTAGTCTTATTTACGCCGAGATGACCCGCGAAGTGATGGTCATGAGCTATACTCAAAACTTTATCACGAAAAGAAATTGGGACAACAATTTGAAAGAGAACTCTCCACACATCTTGCGCTGAGGCCATAAGAGGTCTCCACTTGCGCATTAAGACACCATCTCGTAAAAAATAGCCGTTTTCCACCACACAAATCGTTACCAAGCAGCACAGCTACATTTTCAACAGGCACAGAAGGGCCACGCCCACAGTAACTTTGCCAGTGACCAGTGTTGGGAAGGTTACTTTGGAAATGTAATAGGTTACAGATTACAAGTTACCCTGTTTAAAATGTAATAGTTGTGTAACTTTTTCAATTACTTTATTAAAGTAATGTAACTAATTACTTTTGAGTACTTTTTGATTACTTTTCTATTTTTTGGTGAAAATTAAAGAATAATAAATAAAAGCATATACATCAACTTAAATACAGTTATCTAATAAGCATGTGACGTATTCGGTGTAATAAACTCCTGAAACATTGTGTTTTTTTGAAACTGCTGTCTCTGTATATGATGATAGTTTTCTCAAAATAAGTAAAATGCACATGAAGTGACACAGAGCAGTTCTAGACATTATGTTTATGTGCTCGTGTACTCCTATATTGAGACGGCAGAGGTTGAAAACACTGCGAGCTTCAGTAGGCCTATGTGTGGTAAATGAAACCATGTCTTTGCCATTAATTTACAGGAGGGGCGGACTGGGAAAAAAATTCAGACTGGAAAATTCATACAAACAAATTCATGAACAAAACTATTTTTTGTATGGGCCTGACATAAAAAAGGTTTAAATCTTTAATTTGGGGACATGCAAAATAATTAAAAGTTCTCTCCTGAACTGCACCTTCACTTCCATTTTTCTCTTCAGTCTCTTTATTTTGCCCTGTTATCCATCTCTCTCGTGACTTTAATACTCAAGATTGAACAAAACTATACTTTACAATACAATACTACAATATCTTTATAGAAAAATCCTAATACTGTACACGAGTCATGTTTTTCCCTTACAAAAAATTAACCATGCTTTTATTAGCCTATATAAAAGTAAAATAACCTTTTTTTTTTTTTTTGCAAATGGATTTGTATTTATTCTTAAATAAATACATTTGAAATAATTTTACATTTTTGGTTATCACAGTTAAACAATAGTAACCATTTTCTCTTGATTTATAGTTAAATATTAAAATGTTAATTTTCGTAAGGGTTGTGTTGTTGTCTGTCGTAGCTCCCCCTAAACCTATAAAAAAAAATAGGATTTTTTTTTTCAGCTAAATTACTACTGTAACATTACAACAGATAATAGCCTAATGATGTCCTTTATATAGTATTTTATGCTGCTACTTGATTAAATAAATAAAAAATCAAAGACAAAAAAGCATCTTTACAGACGAAACTGACCTGAAACCCTGAACAGGAGTTCTGCTTCTCTGCTCCAGCAGTCTACTCTATTCTCTCTCTCTCTCTCTCTCTCTCTCTCTCTCTCTCTCTCACATTGATTACTCTGAGTCTGATCCAAACCATTTGGCGGAGGCGCGGAGAGCGCGCGAGTCATGACTAAACAATTCATGAATTATTAGAGATTTAATTATCAAATGCCGGATTTGCAAATGATCACTTTAGTACATTCGGCAGGCAATTATACAATAATGATATTAAATAGTGGGGTAAAATCGGCTGCCAGGCCACCGGGAATTGTCCCGGTTCTCCCGGTGTCCAGTCCGCGCCTGACAGACACGCAGAATGTACAAGTCATATATTGCATTTTTGGGGCTTTATATTCACAGACACTAGTCGATGTCATGTTTTGATTCAAGTGTACTGACCTACTTTTGATTTAGTCATCCAAAATGTGGCATATTCCGTCCGCGTTAGGCATTCCGTTTTTATGACTGGATTCTACGAACCAGACTGTATTTCCGCATCCCGGAAATTATTAGGGGGTATGTCTCAGAATAGTCAGTGCAATTTGGGAAAGAAATCAGTTAAATCTGTATGTGGATGCGTGTAAATATTCAAATGTAATCCCCTTTGTAATCGTTAAAAAATACATAAGTAACTGTAATTTAATTACTCATTTTTTCTTAGTAACTGTAACTAATTACAGTTACAATAATTTTGTAATTTAATTACGTAACGCCGTTACATGTAACTAGTTACTCCCCAACACTGCCAGTGACTAATTCAGACATAAGAGAAATCTCTCAGAGGGACATTAACACAACCCATTTCAAATCCACGTACAAGAATACTATCCCCAGTAAAAGTCTTCTCACTAAAAGGCAACACATCTTGTACGATAAAGCTCTGTGAAGCGCCAGTGTCACGCATAATTTTTACAGGAATTTTTGAGCGTTCACCGGGCAAAGAGACAAAGCCATCCATTATAAAAGGCGCAAAACTGTGGTTATCAGTATCGTCCCTACTCACAGGCAAGTTCGAAACACACAACCCTACCTCTGATCTACCAGAAGCTGGTTGACTCGCTACCTTATTTTTACGTTTCAGAGAATAACACTCTGCCAGAACATGACCACGTTTCTTACAGTACGCGCAGGTCGGAGCTGTAGCATTAGACCCCCGACGGACGCCAGTCTGAAGAGCGGCCAGAAACAGGCACGGTTTCTCTAGAAACCTTGGACACATTTGGATGACTAGAAACGTTTTGTGAAAATTTTGAATTAGAAGGAACACGCTTGTGTGTGAGTACATACTAATCCGCAAGTACAGCTGCACGAGCCGGAGTCAGATTCTGATGCTCACTAACATGTGTAGCGACTATTTGAGGAAGGCCGTTTTTAAAATCTTCAAGAATAATCAAATCACGAAGAGATTGAAAGGTTGTCACTTCTTGCGAGCTAAGCCAGCGATCAAATAGCATTTCTTTTTCTCTAACATACTTGACATGTGTAAGAGCTTCAGGTTTATGATAATTGCGAAATTTCTGTCGATACGCCTCAGGCACAAGAGCATAAATGCGCAAAACAGCATGTTTAACTTTCTCGTAATCTGCTGCGTCTTCCAGAATTAACGAGGAATAAGCTTCCTGCGCCTTCCCAGTAAAAACACACTGTAACGTCATGGTCCAAATTTCTTTGGGCCATTTAAATGTTGTTGCTACGCGCCCGAAATGTGCAAAAAACTTATCAACTTCGCTCTCATTAAAAGGTGGAACAAGGTGAATGTTACGAGTTATGTCAAATTGATCTTGCCTAACAGAAACACCAGCCTCACGAGCCTTCAGCTCGAGCTCTTTAATACGTAATGCTTGCGCAAACTCAAGATCTTTCAATCTTAATTCATGTTCTCTCTTCTCCCGTTCTCGTACTGTCTGTCTATCAGCCTCTAATCTAGTTTTTTCGCGTTCCCATTCAATTTCCTTCTCTCTTAACTGTAAACGTTTTAATTCTAGTACTGCTTTACTAGGTGAAGGTGGAGGTTCAATAGGAAAACGCTTACCCTCAGGCAATGTAGATGCATCCGGAGATACTTTCAAAAATACTCCAAGTTCTCGCAAACCTTCCAGAAGCCTATCCTGAAGTTCAGCCTTGGAAGGGTTACCACTCACCTCAAGTTTATAGTGGCCAGCAATTCTAACAAGGTCATCACGCGTAGCAGTTAAGAAAACCTCCTGTGAAGGAGCGAGAATAAAGACATCTAAATTAAACATTGCGAATAATAAGAATAGGTCCACCCTAAACGAAAAAAATAAAATACACTAAAGAAAAGTCACCGAAAATCCACGGCATAATTAACAAAAAGCGATCACAGCAAACTAATGCGCACTCACAGCGCGCAGTGCGACCACCACAGAAAAAGATTTTCACTAAGAGAAAATCGAACTTCTTCAAAACATAGTTCAAAACCCGGCTAAACGAGCCCCCATTTATATGTTACGAACCCATCAATTAATTATGGATCAGCATAACATATAAAAGACCGATTGACAAAGATTCGATGACAGTCTAAATAAATTATTTTAATTAGGTGATACGCCTTAGCGTACGCAGAGCATGGTGGCAAAAATAAACATAACAAAAACAAAAGAAAACCCTGACCCACACTATTCTTCAAAGCGGATGAAACTTGCCTGCCTCCCGTTCAAAACACAAGACAGAGTTTGTGTGAGTCTTCCGGGTCTTCTTTCTCCTGCTCTCCACTAATCTGTACTAAATAATATGCAAAAACCCATCACCAGTTACCACCAGCTGTAAATAAATATAATAAACTAAAAATAACAAACAATAATCCCATATCGGCACCGTGCTTGTGAAACCAACATCGAAACAAGCTCTAAACAAGTTCAAAGGAAGCAGCAGGCCGAGCACGCGTCGGAGCTTGTGCTCCGTCTGCTACCAGGAGCGGATGAGAAGTGAGAGAGAGCACGTCCCCAGACTGGGCGCCTTTAAAGCAGTTGCCCCGCCCACAATCACAGCCGGCGGGGACCTCACGTGATCTGTATAGGAAATTAAAAACAGATAGAAATAACCGCACTCAGCAGCAGGTAACCGTGGCCATTTAGCAACGTAACATCAATGTATGCATTCACCCTGAGAACTCATCTTTGTTTCCAGAGGGAGTCAAAGGGGCTGTAGTTATTTGGCAATAAGGCTAGGTAAATCTGGGTATCATTAGCATAGCTATGATAGGCAATTTGGTTATTTCTCATTATTTGACTTCGGAGCATATACAGGCTAAACAAGAGTGGTGCAAGAATTGAGGCATGTGGGACTCCACATGTCATGGACGTCAACTTAGACTTACACTCTCCTATACTCACATAATAACCTCTCCCTTCTAAGTATGACCTGAACCATTTGATTACCATCCCAGAAAGCCTGACCAAGTTTTACAGTCTCTCTAGTAGTATGTAGTATGAAGCAAAAACTACGACTTTATTCAGCATTGTCTTCTCTTCCGTGCCTGTTGTGAGAGAGTTCAAAACACAACAGTTTAGTGATATCCGGTTCGCGAACTAATCATTCGATGTAACCGTTTGAATGAGGCGGGACAAAGGGTAAAATTGCAGTACAGTACAACAAAGCGGGACAGGGGGTCACTCTATTCACGCCAGTTATTCAGCCAATAAAGTGTAGGCCTATGTATTTCTCAATTGTGTCTAGTACTACATAAATTACAAAGGTATTTCAAACGACCCGACCGCGACCAGAATATCATTAAAAATATTTTTGGATGACTCCGAAAATATACTGGTTCAAGTAGATCCGGTTACCAGTGATGCGCGGGTTGATCCGAAATGAGCCTGCGTTCACCCACAGTTACCCTTGAACCAGTTCACCAAATCGAACTGAATCGTTTAAAATGGTTTCGCGTCTCCAATAAGCATTAATCTGCAAATGACTTAACCTGTTAACTTTTTTTAATGTGGCTGACACTCCCTCTGAGTTAAAACAAACCAATATCCCGGAGTAATTAATGTACTCAAACAGTACACTGACTGAACTGCTGTGAAGAGAGAACTTAAGATGAAAACCGAGCTGAGCCAGATAACAAACAAAAGATTGACTCGTTCTCGAGTCAAAAACCGTTTCTGTCAGACGCGTCCGATTCGAGAACCGAGGAGCTGATGATACTGCGCATGAGTGATTCAGCGAAAAAGAACCGGTGAACCGTTTTCTTCAACCAGTTTATTGAATCGAACTGTCCAAAATAACTACTGGTGATCCGAAAACCGATGCAACCGGTTCTTGACTCGAGAATGAGTCAATCTTTCGTTCGTAATGCGACTCGGCTTGGTATTCATCTTCAGTTCTCTCTTCACAGCAGTTCAGTCAGTGTACTGTATGAGTGCATGCATTACTCCGGGATATTGGTTTGTTTGAACTCAGAGGGAGTGTCAGCCACATTAAAAAAGTTAATGGAGACGTGAACCGTTTAAACGATTCAGTTCGATTTGGTGAACTGGTTCAAGAAGATCCGGTTACATCACAGATATCACAGCAGAGTTTTTAACTCTCTCACAACAGACACTGAAAAGACAATGCTGAATAAAATCGTAGTTTTTGCTATTTTTAGACCAAAATGTATTTTCGATGCTTCAAAAAATTCTAACTGACCCTCTGATTTCACATTGACTACTATAATGATGTTTTTCTTACCTTTCTGGACATGGACAGTAGACCGTACACACAGTTTCAATGGAGGGACTGAGAGCTCTCGTACTAAATCTAAAATATCTTAAACTGTGTTCCGAAGATAAACAGAGGTCTCACTGGTTTGGAACGACATGAGGGTGAGTTATTAATTACATAATTTTGATTATTGGGTGAACTAATCCTTTCATCTTTATGGTTGCAGCACTAACCTTTGTCCTTCACTCATGGAACCAGTGTTGTCAATAAAGAACCCTGGTTTTTCAGAGTGTCAGCTGGCTGGTTCTACACTCTTACAAAATAAAAGCCGCAAACGGCTTCTTCTGTATGTGTACAGCGATAAAATGCTTTCACAGCAGGTTTATCCACACTGATCTTGTGTCTAGTGAACAGTATCTACACATAAGTTTGACACTTAGATTTAGCAAGCAGCTGCTAATTAGACAGAATGGCACACACCAATGAAAATCAGAAAAATAAATAACCAGTTGCTCACTTCAGGGACCACGGCCTCATCCATCTGCAAACTTCTCCATCAGGGGGCCTTTAACATAAAGCCTCACAGTACGGCGAGGAAATCGCCCCTGTCCAGAGCCATTATGCCTCCGTGGAGAGAGCGGCCCTCTACATATCTCAAGTTAATTGAAGTTGTGATGCAGTACCGGCCGTAGGGAGTAGCGATGCGTCTTTGTAATGGAGGTGGGAGATAAATTGTTTGCGACTTTTTGAGGCATCTCATCCCACTCCATCTCTCTGTTTCACTTCCTCCCACTCCTGGAGCAGACAATAAAAGGGGAAGTTTATTTTTATATATTATGCCTCTGCTGCAGTGCAAATGGGCCAGAACGTGTTGAGATGGGTCAGCGGCGTCCCCTGAGGCACTCTGATTTGCTGCCAGTTGGAAATACAATACAAACATTGCAGCATTGTGGACATTGCGCCAAATGTTTGTTTTTGCTTTGGCCCCCCGTTTGGAAGTACTGTTGATTTCCAAATGGGGGGCCAAAGACATTTACTAAAATCATGCAGTGACCCCGTGCAGAATTATTTATTTATTCATTCACTTTTTGGCAAGCCAATTTTATCTTTTTGGCAAGCCAATAAAACACTTTAAAATGTACTCGCCACCAGCCTTCACGTGGTTTTAGTTGAATTGTAAAACATTTGTATAACTTTATAGTGTGACTCTATGAAATAATGCAAAACATAGGTTTATAGTAAATATTATTTGGATGCCCCCACACATTCCTAACAGATTTACAAAATCAAACATTTAGACTTGTTATCTCTATGTTTTAAGTAGAATGAAGTGCACCAAAGAGCACTGTCACTTTCATTGTGGCACTGAAAAAAAAAAAAAAAACGGTACTTACAGATAAAGTATAAACTATCACTTAAATTTTTAACACGTTTAAGTACACTTAAAAATCCACTTTCCAATAATAGAAATCAAGTTTTACTTTAAAGTGCATTTTAAATCATTGTTTTAAACATCTTTGTCATGTTTTAACGAAGTACACTTATTTCGAAGTGTTGATTTACATACCGAAGCACATATAAAGTGCATGATTATAATTTTAACAGTAGTTTACTACATTTAAAGTTAGTGTATTTTAATTATACTAAATTGCAACTTCACAATTATATATGTGTAAGTACAAATGCATTGACAAACATGACATATACAGTAGAATGACATTATAAGTGTATTTTAGTTTACCATAAGTAATTGCCAGTACATTCAGCGGCACACTTTGACAATATTTCAAAGGCAATAAAACAATGAAACAGAATATAAATATGTACATCTGAAAAGTTCAGATAACATAAATTAAAACTATAGAACATCTCAAATTCAATTGCAATGTACATGCAATTTAGTGTCCAAGGTGCAAATAAGTATATCCTTTCAAAGTATTTTTATAAATACTTTTTTTTTTATATATATATATAAGTTTTTTCTCTTTCTCAAGGGGATGCCACCAGTAAAATGGTTTATCAGTCTAGTGTGGAAGACCTTGACTGGCCTGGACATGAAGTATAGTGAAAACCTTTTGGGATGAATGGGTAATATGACTGTGGGACAGGCTGCTCTAACAGATATCAAGGCAGGACCTCACTTATGCTGTTGTGTTCAAATGGGAGTAAATTCCTGCAACCATGTTCCCACAATTTTTCCAGAAGTGCGAAAACTGTTGAAGCACCATATCAGCCATTGTTTTGAAATTAAATGTTCAAAAAGCATGGTCAAACACTACTAGCCAGGTAGTGTATTTCACTGCTATTTAATATATTTGGGTCTTTTGGACTTTTTTCAAGGACTGTTTCTGCAGAGCATTGACTCTACAGTAGGAAACCATCTCGAGAGTATTACGACTTTTACTCTCATGGTGATAACAAAAGGTCTTTTACTTGTGCAAACTGCTGAAGAGGAAACTCTCTTCCCTCATGGCCTGCACTTTTTTCCACATTCTCTATCCTTCTTTTCCAAAGTGTGCACATCAAAGCCCGCCTGTTCATGATACGAGCAACGAGATGATGTAGAGCGATAAGACAGGACAGGAAAGGAGAATGTGTTAAAGACACGATAAATGAAGTTCTAGAGATGCATAACTCATATGCTCTCATTTCTCTTTTAAGGACAAAGCGTTTACTGAGTAAATCATCTCACAGCCTTTACGCTCATCTATCTTTTCTTTTTCCTTTTTTTTAAACAGGAATAGATAAGCATGACTTCAGCATTTTCACTCATGTAGTAAATCATGCGCTGCCCTCCAATGCCTTTCAGCAGCGGTGTGTGTCTTCCAGTGTCTCATGGGTTCGTGTGTATGTGTGTGTGTGTTTATTTTAGTGCTGGACCCTGATCAGGAGAGCGTAGAGGCCCTGATGCAGAGGTTTAAAGAGAGTTTCCGGACCAACACCACGATGGAGATCACACACTTCCAGAACGTAACACACAGCTCCTCTACTGGCCGCAAGAGAGGACAAACTCACAACAGAGGTTTGCAATCCACTCACACACTCAAACATCATCTCTTGTTGGGATTGCTCAAATAAACTTGCCTTACATAAAAGAAGTCAATCAATCAATCAATCAATCAATCAATCATATTTATGTATTTAAAGTCAATAGCCATTGGCTTATTAAAATAAAATAAAATAAAATAAGACCCAGAGAGACCAACTCTTTTGCCTTCCTCATTGCGTGTGCTGTGAATGTGAACGAGGAAATAGAGAATGAAATATAGGTGAAAAGTCACACGAGAGGAGTCCTCTATCATGCTGTGACTGGCTCATTACCCTTCCAGATGCTCACAACACTCTGCAAATAAGTCTGAATGCGTCAAACTAGTGGGAATGGACAAACTGATTACAAAGTCAACCACACGTTCAAACCAAAATGAACTTGACCTGCGAGTGAGCTGGTTCTCATTAAGCATTAAACCTGCTTCCCTCTGCCTGCAACCATCATGACGCTTGTGATAACAGAGAATCTGGTCACTTACGGTCAGAAAGTTATATATAAAAAAAGGTTTTTACTTGACTTTGTTTTAATAAAACATTATTTTTATATAAAATCAGTATAAATAGTATAGTATTGGTTGCTTAATGATAGTATATATAGTTGGCATTCCTTTAACACTGAGTAAAAATCTTTTAAATGTATTATGAATTTGAATAGAACTAAAATATAGAACCCAAACACAGAGACGACTTTGCCTGATTTTTACACAAATTCACCACATGCCACTGACACCCAATCAGGTGAGAGCTTAAGAAACATCCCATCCCATTAGCCTTAGTTCTCAGTCACACTTTAGCAGCACGAGTCTTCACCCTGAAATGAAACCCGAGTGAATGCGTTGTCTGCCGGGTCGGAGCACTAAAATAGAGAAGTGTGAAAATAATTCGTTTTAGCCTTGATTTTTAAACACCTCACCCCTCTGGCGCACTTTCTCAGGCTCCTTGAAATAAAATCTTTCCAGGACCCTTAATTACTGCCCACAAAAAAATTGCCTTCAGCACAAAACTCTTTTTCTGCATCCATTGAGAATAACAAACAGGCTAATGGGACAAACTCTGGCGCAGAGCTGGAACTCAATTAAAGCGAGGGGAAGTGAGAGTTCACCGGGCCGCTACAAGCAGAGTATGCCTTTCCAGGAATAAAAAGGAACCAAATGAATCAAATATTACATGAGAGGGGGTCAGTATGATACGTTAATACCACTGTGCCTGACGCTGCATTCTGTGTCGAGAGTTTCTCATTTTCTCTCATGGCTTGTGATTTTGCTTTCCACACAATTCCCGCTGCACATTTGCATAGATTTACATGCGGGGTTGGTCTGGTAAGTAGATTAAGACTCAGAAAGGTTGAGGGAGGGGAGCTGCTTATGCCAGTTTTATGGTCAGAGATGCCAGGCTGACACACATTCGGCTGGTGTAGAAGTTCTTGGGGCTTGTGCAAGCATTTTAGTGGAATATTTCAATGTTCTCATCCTCGTTTTGTTCTAAAAGGCCTTTCTTTCTCATACAATGAAAGCCTATTTTGACTAGGCTTTGATAAAGCATTGATAAAGGAGCATCATGCAGTAAAATTACAATCAAAATAGTCCATATGCATATATTTTATTCTAAAGTCATAAGAATTTTAAGTGCTTATATGCTAAAAAATATTCGCGCTTTAACACCTTAAAACATTCTTAAGTAGGTCTTTAGAACATCTTTATATGTCATAATTCTGTTGTCTCTGAAATATGGTTAAAGTTACTGTTGAATGTACTGACAAACAATTATGAAAAACTAAAAAATACTTGTATGTATTTAAATATATTTGGAATTTATATTTAAATTTGTGTACTTAAAATATATTAACTTTAAATACAGTATGATACTGAATAACACACTACAGTTAAAATGGTTATTTTAACTGGTACTTTACATATGCTTCAGTATGTTAGTCAACATGTCAAAAAATGTGTTCTTCAAAGCAAAATATTATTTAAAATGTACTTTAAGTATTACTTTTTAAAATTGTACTTAAGTGTGTTAAGAAACAGTGATGACTCTTTAAGTACACTTGGCCATTCGTTTCATTAATATATTATGTGAAAGTATGGTGTTAAAAAAAATCTAAATGTGCACATCCAGTACAATTAAGCACACTTATTTTTCATAAGGGTGTGCAACTTTAGAATACAACATTAGAGTGGAAGATCTTAAACTGTCTTGCTGACATTATTCTTGAAATTTAAGGAGACTGTTGTACAAGTTCAGTTTTCTCATCCTAATAAGCTTCATCAAGCTCAACATGAGGTTTCTATTTGTGTGCCCTCAGAGTCAATTAATTACCATCGTGGATCTTTAAAGCCACTCAATCAGAATAATTTTCCAAAACAAGACAAGACAGCGAGAGGATTCTCGGCTGGTGTCAGTATGGTAAGCATGTTTGCAGGCACGGATATGAAGTGTCTCTCTGACAGTGATTAGCTATGCTAACGTGACCTGTGCTGCTGCAGGGGAGAACACCATCTGTGTCCAAAGCCAAGAGGTCTGACACCAGCACTCACACTCCTGACACTAAGTATTCACACCCTCTGCCACAGGCTGAAGAAAGGAGTCAGGACAGTTGCTGATTGAGATTCAGGTGTTATCTGAGTCTCCTCAATATTTTATGGAATTTTAGATTGATTGATTTTTAAGGAGACTTTAATACAGAATATTATGACAGGGTCAACAACAATGTAGTCTAAACAATCCCCGTTCACATAGATCCATGAAAATGACTAAAAACAACTGTATTATGCATGTCAGGCCAGTAGCTGGTAATGTCACTTTGTAAAGAAACTCTCCGAAACACATAACGAACATGACATCACCGTGTTCACAAATTTTGTTTTTGTAGTTTGCACTGATATGATAAAGGTATTGTTTTCAAAAACTTGCACCTTGGAACCTGTTTTCCAATGTTTTCATTTTCAGGCCCCCAAAATGTAGTGGTCATGTAAATGAACAGACAAAATGGATAAAAGGTTTTCCTGTTTTAGTTGAAACTGGTGTTGTTGAGTTATGTTGACTTATGTCACATTGACCCTGTGACTTAGTTTCTGGAAGAGGGTGGGGTGACACACCGGTGTGCAATTATTAATAAATGGCCACTGCTTATTCTCAGTGTAGTGTGTGCATGCAGGCCAAACAGAAGTTGACTGTCTGTGTGTTTAGTTTTTATCCTCCGTTATAAGAACCGGCATTCCCAGCTCTTTTGGGGATGGCTGCACCAACAGGTGTCTTGTAAACACCCCGTTATGTTGAGTTCATACTACACGATTTTAGCCCCAACAAATTGGTGCTTGCCCATGAAATATCTGTCATGCTAAATATCTGGACCTGTCTGTGATTCAAAATCCTGCTGTGTGAAATTAGTTCTGGCTGAAAAATACATCTGTGATGACCTAAAGCCAATGAGAGAGCAAGATACAGGGCAGCGGGAAGTTTGGGGAGGAGTTATTTCCTTATCACTTCTCGCATGCGTTTAGTTTTGCAATGTCCGTGTATTTGACAGATATTGCATGTTATTCACTTCATCTGTGATAAAGTATGCAGCGAGAGCATCACTACCAGCAGCAGAAAGTGTCCGACTTGATGTCTCCACTTTCAAATCCGCCCCCGACTGCAAGTGGTTACTCTCGCCAATCAGTCTGTGCAGTGGTGCATGAAGTCGAACACACCTATTGGCTCTCCATAACTACCTGAGATAGACATGTTTGGCTGTACCTCGGGTTTAAAATGCTTTTAAAGACATTTGCTGCACAATGTCTAATAGTGTACAAGAAATTATCTTCCCTTACAGAAAAAGAAGTATACTTTGAATTAAGTATATCAATCAAATCAATGTAATGTACTAGTGTTATATTTCTAAGTGTGCTATTTCAATAATTCTTGGAACAGAATTAGAATTAAGTTTAAATGTGTTTTTATTTTTAAGTTTGAGTAGTAAAGTTAAATAGTTTTTTTTTTTTTTTTTTGTAGTTCAAGTAAACTGAAGTTTAAACATGTACAGTTAGTTTACTTGCTTTATACTTTTAATTGATGAAAATACACTTTGAAGAGTACTCACTGTAAACCTTTAATTTTTCTTTCTTTTCTTAAAACTTGTTTTTAAGTCAACCTAACATTTTACTTAGAGTTGACAGAGTAGATGTTAACTCCTCTGTACACAACCATATAAAGTATTTGCAGTTGCCTATACAGCACAACTGCTCACTAGGGTTTGGAAAATATCTTATATCTTCATATTATTTAGATGGAAAGCTGCTGCAATTCAATGCCACTGTAAAAGGACAAGTGAAATACATCACACAGACATTCTCTGGCAGTAAATTGATTCAGTGAAAAATAGGCCCACAATCAAATATGTATTGAACAGATCCATTTTGTTGACAAAGCACTTGGTTTATGAATACATTTAATAAGTGTCTTGTGCTGTGTGTGATCTCAGCATGAATGCAGTGATATTTCATCTTAAAGGCTGCTGCTTTATAGGCATGTCTTGTGGTTCTGTTTCCTTTTTTTTTTTTTTTTTTTTTTGCAGAAACTAGATCTTCCTGTCTTGTTTTGTTTATGCGCATGCTTCTGCATCTGCAGTTCATTTGTGTACAAGATTAACAAAATGTGTAAGAATCATAAACTTGTGTGTATTTTTGTAATAATCGAAAAGAAGGAAAAATGCCTCAGGTTACTTGACTGTAACCCTGTTCCCTGAATAAATGCAGGAACTAGATGTTACATTTAATTAACACTGATGAGAACATTCTCTGTTTGATCCACTGTGAGGCATGGAACATGCCAAGAGTGATTGAATTATGGTAGTCAATGATGATATTTCAAATTACCAAAACAAACACGCTCCTACCACAAAAGGGACTCACCCCTATTTTGATAGCTCCGCCCACACATACCTATGCAACCAAGGAAACAATTATGGCAGAATCTGCTTTATGAAACATATTATCTTGCTTTTTGGACACACTTTGGGAACTGACACTGGAGGAGGTTTAGATGCTCCAGGCTTATAGGGTGTGGAAATGTATGTGTCTTTATCATATCTGAAGGGAACGACAATAAGATTGCAGATAAACATACAAGTGAACATGACACATGAACATATTCAAGCAAAAGCCAGCATATATTATATCTGTGAAACAAAACAAAACCAATGTTATTCACCTATCGAGAAGAAACAAAACAAACTCTGCATCCTATTGCAGGCCTCCCCGCTCCTTGAGTTCTCTCAAGCACTAGAAAGCTGATCTGATATTTACAAGGGTCCTACTTCTTGCCTTATAGTAAGCCTTCTTTTTTTATTCTGCAGACGTTTCCCTCTTTTGTTTTTTTATCCGCCACCTCTATTTTTCTGTCGTCGCTCGGCTAATGTCCGTCCTGTGTACTCACTGAGCACTCTCTCCTCCACATCTTGAGTAGACATGTCTCTTACTGCTGATTGGCTGCAAGTTTGTTTTAGTACTCGGCCCGACTTCTTGAAAACGTTTTTGGAAAAATATATACCTCACCTTTAAATAACCTCGGTAAGAGACATCACTGGAATGTGTAACCGTGAGAGGTTATAAATAGACATGAAATAGACACACCTTCAAATTATACCTTTGTTTGAAGACATGTCTAGACATGCCCACAGTGAGGCAATGAGGTGCAGCATCTCATTCCCACTTTCATCAAGAAGATGGCCTCTCCAGATCCTTTGGACTGGATGGCCGTCTAAGACAATAACCCAGCCTGTGAGGGAAGCATCTATCATTATTGAGATGACAACACATGCCTAGAGTGGGACCCAAGGTAAGAATGGTTTCTTACCTAGGGTCCCACTCTAGGCATGTGCTGTCTGAACTACATAGGGTATGAAACCCTTGGCATGTACTGTAACTCTTTTCTGCATTTGGGGATTGGCCCTTGGATGAAATCCCCTGGCTCTGAGTCATAACTGAAACGGTTTCATGTGCAGGAGTTATCAGTTATCATAATCATAAGTTATCAGTGTGAATGCAGCCGCCATGAGACCTAGAACATTTTGAAAGTAATGGACAGTAACTTTTTGGCATAGCTTGATACTTTAGAAAGGGATATTTAAAAGATGAAAAATAATAATTAGTAAGATTCCATAAATTATGAATAATTTATTGTTATTATGTGAATTATATGTAAACATGTAATCAATAAAAATGTAACCGTGGTCTGATTCTGAATATTTTAAAATGTAATTGAATCTAATTACAAGTACTTAGTTTTTTGGAATCTGATTATGTAATCCAGATTATATGTAATCAGTTACTACCCAGCTCTGTATTGTGCACGCACACACACACACCAAAGATGAAGAAACCTGAAGGTGCATTTCACGTCTATTTATAACCTCTTACATTCACGCATTCCAATGATGTCACTGACCAAGGTTGTGTAAGTCAATTTTTTTCATGTTTCCTACACGTTTTACAGCCGGTCAAATTAAGAATGTTCTCATCAGTGTCAATGAAATGCAGCATCGAGTGTAGCTTTGGATAAGGAATGTGTCATGGCATATTATTTGAGCTATTTTATCATGGCTTAAGTTTGACAGTACTCATACCTGAATGCTTCAAAGCACAAGTGCAATGCTGTTCTGGGTCTGCTACAGAGCAAGTTTACTACATCAGAAAATCCATACATATGCAGCTGGTTATGTTATGCAAATTTTAAAGTGTGTTAGTTTGCAAATCATGCATTATTAGTGTGAAAAGAAACAAATGTTGATGGTGCTTTAATGCTACTGAAATGGAAACTGCAATGGGCAAAAGCTGGGTTGGCCTACAAAAAAAAATACTTGCAGTATTTTCCCCATTACACAGCATACTTTTGAACTGGACACCTGAGTTTAATATGCAAGGTTAGTATGAGCAATGGTGATACTTGATACTTGAAGATTATTATTCATCTGTGCAGTCTTGACCCTGGAAACTAGCTTCAGATCAGAGATTCAGTTGTTGGTGTAGTTTTTCAGATCACCCTTGCAAATTGCTTTGATGTTCTTCTTTTTTTTTCTAAATAATTTTCACTCAATGACTCGACTCCGATCATCTATATATACCTCTTTGAGCATCATCTCTGTCTTTCTCTCTCAACTGTTATGTGGTGTGATCTGCATCTCAGCCTGAGATGCTGTTTGGTTTGATCTTTTGAGATGTCACTCACACGCCCCCTTACACAGGATAGTTGTGTGGTTCTCTGCTTGCTTTACTTTTTAATAATTGTCGTTTGAAGCATATACTGTACATGAAAGACAATACACTGTGATTATAAAGAAAAGAAGAAGAAGAAGAAAAAAAACATTTTTCTATTTACAGTACATTCTTGGGTTTAAAAGTCTAATACCTCTAGTGAAAATGGACAATTAGAGTAAAAAAAAAAAAAAAAAAACCTTTACGTATATATACTTTCATGTATACACTACTAAAGTTAGGGATATTCGACTTTCAGAATAAATTTCTGATTGCACCTAAGATGCACTATAACCTTTACAGATGGACCTAATTTGACCTTCTTTTGAATGCACATGTTCATCTTTTCAATGTTTCAGTACTTATTGCATAACATGCTGTTCTCTAAAAAGGTGATTTACCACAAAAATCACTGATCCATGTCTGATCTATGAATATTTAAACGGTCCTCTTCATCATGCTTTTCACATTTTGGTATCATGAGACCAAGACGCCACCTAACAATTGAACCACAATACCTGGCCATTGAGAGACTTCAAACGGGATGTTCTCAGAGCGAAATTGCAACTGAGTTTAGATTGTCACAGAGTGTCTTCAGCAGGTTGCAACAGAGGCAGTGATAAAAGCATAAGAAAGGCATAGAAGCAGACGTCCTTTAGCAACATACCATGCTGATAACGTCTTCACCCAAGTGTCATGTCTGACCATTTTGTGGATGACAATGCCCCAGATCATTGAGGTTGCATCATCAGGGAATGGCTGCTGGAGGCTGGGGTACTTCAAATGGAGTGGCCTGCACTTTCTCCAGACCTGAATCCCATAGAAAACATATAGAATCAGCTGAGTCGTCATGTAGAGGGTCATAGCTCTGCACCCCAAAACCTGAAAGACCAAAGGGCAGCCCTTGAAGAAGAGCGGAATGCCATGCCTCAGCAGATAAAAAGTCGACTTGTGAACAGCATTAGACATTGACATTGACAATTGACATTGACATTTTTTTGTTGTGGTATACACAGCACAGTTGTTACTGTAGCTTTTGTTATAGCTTTAGTTTCAATCAATTATTTAAGTTGAAGAAATTACCATTGCATGCTTATACTTAAATGCCCTGCTTTCATGATATAATATCACTGTAGCTTTTTCCATTTTCCATAAATTCTAACTAAAAGTCTAATACCCCTAACTTTTTTTGTGAGTAGTTATAGTATATACACACACACACACACACATATATATATATATATATATATATATATATATATATATATATATATATATATATATATATATATATATACAGTACAGACCAAAAGTTTGGAAACATTACTATTTTTAAAGTTTTTGAAAGAGGTTTCTTCTGCTCATCAAGCCTGCATTTACCCACTCCCTGGTAGCCACACATTTAGTTTTCACATTAGATACATGTATACGAGAAGTTGAAAGTTCCATCGTGATAATGTCCAACAAATATGGCATACTGATAAAACATACTGATAAAAGTGTACGAGTGTATAAAAGTGTACAACATGGATATAAGCATCTGCGAAATGCATAAATGTAAATACACAGTTCAGGTTATATAATTCCTTTTTTGTGACGATTTTTCTTTCTTTTTTACATCCCAACACTGTACAGATTGCATATGTTTGCATGAACAGGCAAGAGCAAAGACTCAGCATGCCTCAGCAGGTTTATAATTAGAGTGTCATTCTTGCCCTGGTGGTCCACATGTAGAATACACAGAACACCTACAAGTTACAAAGCTATTTAAATAAACCAGCAAATACATTTGAAGAAAAAAAAAAAAAAAAAAAAAAAAAATATATATATATATATATATATATATATATATATGATATGATATGATATGATTAATAATGTTTCTCCTAAACACATTTATTGGTGATGTTTTAATGTCTCTATAACTGTAGGCTAAGTATCGATAATTAAAAATTTAAGAAAAAAAGCATAAGTAGTATTAAAATTTGTTCTATGTATTGTTTGTGTTATGGGAATGAGTGACATTTTAAAATATTGAAGGTTTTAGAGGAGAGGTGGGCTGTTTCTTTTCTAAGCAATCAGACTTACAATTATTATTCAAATGCAGCCTGGCTGTTTGAGTGAGCACACAGTCAATTACTGTTGAGTGTCAGTCATATATTTGTCAGTGCATTTTCTTGAGTGCATTTGATGTTTCATTCATTTGTAGAAAATAAGAATAGAACAACCCTGTCCATTAATATGCCTGTTCCCCTAAACGAGCCGTTAATCAAAGTTTGAAGATGCACATAAACCAGATGAGTGGAGTAGCAGTCGGTGGAGGCTGGCCCAGCCATAAACATCACACCTGCTCTATGGCACCCATCACAAATAGCTCAACAGTGGGCACCTATGATTCTAGAGCATAAAATGTGTCAGATGTATTTGTAGACCACTTATACATTTACTGACCTCACCTGGGGTGGTTGCTTTTATTGCAAGTTGTTGTCTCAATCTATTCTGAAGATTGCACTCTATTTCCATCAATTAGCAGAACCCAGTGGGTATAGAGAGCCACCGTAAAGAAGTAGAAGAAATTGGCTTCTGTCAAATCATATTTGGTTTATACTGCTCAAAGAAAAATTGCTAGGCTTATTATATTTGTGTATACAACCAAAAAACTTTATATTTGAGATCAAATTTCACATCTCAAGCTCAGATGTTTAACAGCTAGTTGCTCTTACTTGCTCTGCAATTATCTCTGTACATTTCATACATACAAAATTTGGTATGCTATCATGAAAGGGTGACATGATGACATTATCTAGATATGTTGAATCTTTTATTTGTCTTCTTTTAAATCTCTGGAACATGACTGGGTACTATAGTAGCAGTGGTTTTGTCATTTTCTGTGTTCGATCTACCTAAGTGTCGCTTGAATGACTTTCTGAAAATGATCCAAAAACATCCCTAACTCACTGATTCCCAACCCTGTTTCTGGAGGCACACATTTGCGATATCTCCCTTATCTGACCTATCCATATAAGGTTTAATATGATAATCAAAATAACCGGGTGAATTTTATTGTAAAGAGTTTAAAAATGTGTACTGTTGGTATGCCTCCAGGGACAAGGTTGGGAAATGTTGCTCTAAAGGGGTGATCACACTGCACTTTTAGTTCCAATAACTGCCATTCATATGCATGTGAATGCATGAGACCGGAAACGCAAGTGAATGCTAAAGATTTTGCATTTCGCTGCATTCCAAAATTTACGTTTGGTGAACTCTGACCTGCGAATTCGCATCATGTGAAGACATGGGACCAGTAGAAGATCGATACGTCACTGCGTTACCTCTCTATAAGCGCTCTCTATAAGCGCTATTTGATATAATACATCTTTAAAATATTATAAAAATATAATAACAAAGAAGCTGAATGGTTCGCGGTGTCAATGGAAACATGAACAGATGGTACATTTGAATGTGGACATATTTTATATTTTTATATAGCTGAGTGTATGTATACATATATATATATATATATATATATATAGAGAGAGAGAGAGAGAGAGAGAGAGAGAGATAGTACAATATAATAAGACGCTTTCGACTCTGTCGCAAAAGACAGTACAAGCAGTACAACAGTTCCCGCCCATATTCGCAGTGGCGTTTAAAAAAATTGTGCACGTTCAAAGTCTAGTGTGACCACCCCTTAACTCATGCCAGGACAATTAGCTCCAACCTTCTTGACTAAAAGATTCCAAGGCCCTGTCACAGTTGGCACACTTCATGTCTGTGGTCTTGTGGACTTACAAAGGCCACCATTTGTGTTTCTGACTGTAGGGTGTCAGACTCATTAGTCATTTTAGGTTTCAGAAGGATTCTCAGCAGCCTTCCACCCGATAAAGCAACATTACGTCATGAAAGTTTGGCTCAAAGGAAGACAGCAAGGGCTTAGGGTTCCTTGGGATGGGGCCTAACCTATTTATCCTTAAGACCTTGATTACCTGGTTAAGGTGTTTTAATTAGGATTGTAACTAGAATTTACAGGACCTTGTCCCTACAGGAGCAGGATTAGACAACCTGGTCAACAACATTGCAGTCAGATTGTATCAGTAGTTAGCAACTCTAGCCCTCAAGATCCACGGCGCTGCAGAATTTACCTCCAAACCTAATCAAGCACACTGCCTGCAGTTTCCAAGTAATCATGAAGACTCTGGTTAGATACTTGATTTGGGCTAAACTCTGCAGGTCAGTGGACCTCGAGGGTTGTCCACCCTTGAGTCTTTAAATGATTGATAAGGTAGGCTATTTTTAGGACCAACAAAGTATGCTGATCCAGGAATATTTCCTACATAATGTAATATTTCCTACTTTATGTCTCTCATCAATATCCTTGTGTAATATGATGAGTGTGATTCTGCAAAGTAGAACGTGCTTTTTGATCATTTTGTTGGTCTTGGAACAACATTGTTGTCAAACAAGCATAAACCTGAGCATGTAATATTTTACAGAAGCTTTTAACTACTTGTACAAATTACTATATCATTAAATCCCATATAACATTTCTAGCCCTATCTCTAAAATTGGCTGATAGGAATGATTTTTTCCAAGTCCAATAAGAATGCTGATCCAGGAGCATGTCCTACTTGGCTCAATAACGAGTGGTATCCATCCTGTAAAAAGCTTTGTGCACATTTTAGATGTCTCCCTTATCTAACCCATCCATTTCAGTCTTTACTTAATGAGCTGATGAGTTCAGGTGTATTTAAGAAGAGTAAAAAAAAAAAAGAAGAAGTGTACTGTTGGTATGCCTCTTGGAACAGGGATGGTGATGTAATGAAAACATGTCCCCCAAGACAGTGCTTTCTGAAGTGCTCTTTTCCCAGATAGACATTTAGGGATATGTCTACTCCACTGGATATTGGCTCACATAGGATGGGAACACCAGGATATGTTCATGCTCCCTACCAGACGTGCAGTGTCACTGCTGCATCAATACTTTCAGTTTCAAAGGATATATCAATGATGTGGAGTAGCTTGGCAGTGGTTTCCTTATAGTAGTCCTTTCAGAAGTGGTTTTAACCACAAGTTGTATATCCACACTGGGGATCCTGTATTGCTTTTTACTTTGAAGCTGTAGAGGTGAACTGTCCATGGTGCTGAATCTGAGCTGAGCAACTTTTTTTCTTTTTTTTTTTTTTTTACTTTGAGAATGCTCCAATTTCTGACCAGATAGACTCATTCAAGACTAAATGAGCTGAGCAGGTGTGACAGCAATTCACTTTGATCCTGAGAGCGAGAGAGAGGATGGGAAATGAAAGGAAATGTGTGAAGGGAATTGACAGGCCTGCAGGCAGATGAGAGGTCATTTGACTGGCTGCAGTGTGGCCACATCTGCATGTGCATTTGGGTGGAGATCACCTGTGAACTAAATATACTTTCATAGCAGTCGAGGACCTGTGGACTAAAGATGCTGTACAGCAGATTGTGGTTGACTAATTTCAAAGAAGAAAACAGATAATAGGGCCACATTTTGTGTTTTGTTTAAAATGAGAACCAGCTGAGGGTCATTTAACTATATGCACATGCCTATAAGTGCATATAAGATCTAATACCTTGCTTTTATTCAACTGTTATAATATATCATATAAGAATGACCACCATGTTTTACTGACTAATCAGTAACCACTGATTTCTAATGTACTAAAAGGCTTTACAACTGATGCCTTCAGAATGCAATATTCAAAGTACTTATACCATGTTGTTTAGTAGCCATACAGAGCAAATTATGCAGTTAAATGCATTATTTTGCTCTTCGTAATAGAATGAAGTATAAACTCCCTAGTTGTTAAGAGACAAACAGAGGAGGTAATTTCATCGAAAATGATTCCTGACTGAGGCTTTCAGTCTCCACCAGAAGCCAGTGGTGTGTTTAGATTTTCAGCTGCACCGCTGGGTCACCGCTTGTCAAAAATCAGCCGCTTCCACTACCCCTGTCTGGATTCGATCAGCTGTTGAATGCTGGGAAAACGACAGGACTCAAGCTTTCAAAGGAAAATAAACCCAGACTCCATTGTGTCTCTCAGCACCTCGTATTCTCACAGTCAACTGTCAGAAAAGAAACATTAACCTTGAATTGTGGTTATTTTATTACACAGATCTATGTTTTATTCAATAATCATTGAAACTTTCCCTCAAAAAAAAAATAAATAAATAAATAATAATAATAATAATGTAATGACCATGGAATCATTAAATTGCTATTAGAGTTCTATGGCTGTCAGTTAGCAAGTGTGGATCTCACTAGAAATGAGTCATATGCAAAATGATCCATGACTTCTCTTATTAGAGATATTAGAGTGCGCTCAAAATGAAATATGTCACGCAAACATGTTGAGGAATAAAAGACAGGTAGATGTATTATGTATAGAGCTGTTTCCACACAAAAGCAGTTTATACTGTCTAAAGCATCTCATTACTGACATCTATTCAGAGAAAACAGCCTGTTGTCTATCCAAATTCTGTTTTTAAGCTAATTTTAGAGGCTCATCTAGAGGAAGGGCTCAGGCTGTATTGCCTCATCAAGTGTCATTTAAAGGGGTAATTGCTTAACATGGCAGTTTTTACACTATTTATTTATTTATTTTCTGTTATGTTGGTGTTTATCTTTCACTTGTATGTTGTAAGTTACACTGGGTAAATACAGCTGGATAAAACAAAAATTGTGTGCATCTTCAATTTAGGTTTAATCCTCGCCATAGTCGCAGTGAGGCATAATTTTCTGTAAAGATGTTTTGAAGGGACATGGACTGTATAAAGGTGTAAAAATGGCTATTCTATCTATCCATCCATTCCTCCCTCCCACAGTATAAAGAGTCTGACAGAACGTTGTATTTTTTTTTCTTAATGCTATTTTTGTCAAAGAAATTAAATCTGCAGTGCTTTGAAACATGTATACGGGTTTCATTAAAAGCGTCTCTGTGTGGTCTTTGGTCTGAGACGTCCCCACAGACTCTTCTGATGTGTGTTTTGACTGTTTGATCCTGGGGATCAGTCGCCTTAATCTCTTAATCATTCATAGCGAAAATGTATTCAATCTGACTGTCTCCACTGGCAGCTCTCTCTGTTTGCCTTTTTGAAGAGCAAAGAGCATTGTTAATAACTGACTTTAGTCGAGCTATGTCATCCCTGTACTAAACAGCAGTCCGTGAGGAGCATTTTGGTGAGAACAACCACAGAAAAAATTAGGATGTTCACATGACAGCAGGAGGGAAAATAATGAAACTGCAAGCCAGTGTGCTTTACCCTCCAGGGAAACCAAATCCAGATCTAAACCTCTATGATGTTTCCCTCTCCAATCTAAAGTCTTTATCACTGTTAATAGATCTCTGTCTGTCTGTATTATTTTCATTCCACTCACAATTAAACAATTAAAGCCTCTCAATCTCTCTTCCATTCGGAAGAGACTAGAATTAAAATGTCTCCAGGGAGAAAAGAAAAGAAAAGAAAAGGAAAGGAAAGGAAAGAAAGAAAAGAAAGGAAAATAAAAGAATAGAAAAGAAAGGGAAAAGACCTATTGCGCTGTGTAAGATGAGTTTTGAACAGATTATTGTTTTCTTTTTGTAAATGAAATTGAAATCTATTAAATATCTGTGTGTTTTTGAAATTTTGATGGAAAGTTATTTTACAGCAAATTGGATTTTGTGAAAGAAAATGTTCACACAAATGAAAACAGTAATTGTGAATTGGAAGGATTTTTTTTTGTTTGTTTTGTATGTAAAAAAATACATACAAATGTGAAAAAGTTAAATGGGTATGTATAATTTTGCAAGGCACTGTGCATGCATATATATATATACATACATACATACACACACACACACACACAAACACACACTCACTCACTCACACACACATACTCTTCCCTACAATTTATTTGCAGGAAGAGGATGTGATGTGAAATGTTTCATGAAGTCCTGCAGAGGCTCACTGGGGTTTTTTTTCTTTTCCCTGTGCTGTTCATCATCCGTTTGACGTGTTCTGTGATTGCTCTATACTGTAGTTAGGAGAACGCCTCTCGAGTGCCCTGCACTTCATAAAGCTCTGTGAAGTGTGTGCTCCCAGCATGCAGTGCAATCAAGCAAAACCACTCTTTTAATTCCAGACGCTCAATAATCCTACAGGCCTTGAAAGAAAACCTGCTAAAGGGAGACTTCAGGAGCAATTTCTGCCTCATTTCATCACACATGCTAATTTTGTTTTTCCAAACAGAATTTGTTTACTGAATCAACAAGAAAACCCATTTGTTAAGATGTGAAAGGTAACCG
This sequence comes from Carassius carassius, assembly GCF_963082965.1. Taxonomy (NCBI): domain Eukaryota; kingdom Metazoa; phylum Chordata; class Actinopteri; order Cypriniformes; family Cyprinidae; genus Carassius; species Carassius carassius. Next base: position 3,886,109 of record NC_081758.1, on the reverse strand, counting down.
AGGCGTTTCGTCAGTAATCTCTCTTTATTCATTAATGTTAACCTCTCAAGAAACGGCCTTTCTTATTCTTCACTTTTCATCTTCAATTCTAGTTCTTCATCTCTGTTTTCTCCCCGAGTTCAATAGCTTTGATCATTTGTTTCAAGTATGTTTCCTAACGCACAACTAAACTCGATTGGCCTCTGTTTGAGATGTAGGTGGATTTGTCTGGTAATTGGCTTTACCGCTGCAGGTCTTTCTTTATTAGCATGTGATTGTGTTTGGGGTCCTTCGAGTCGCGGGCAGACAGCAGTGTTCTATTCCTCAGAACTTGAGTAAATCATATCACAAGCATGAAGTCATACTTCTGTTCTTTTATTACACCAAATTTACAGTGATGTATTGGACATATTTAGACATTTATTTAGACTTTTATTTAGACGTTTTAAAGAAATGCATTGACACATTAAATTGATCAAATGCTATCTAAATGGGGACATTCCATAGGCGTAATGGTTTTAATTCTGTACAAACTGTATCTCACCTTACACCAACCCTACACCTAAACCTACCCCTTACAGAAAACTTTATTTTTATACCAGTTTTACAAATAAGGACATCCCCAAAGGGAGGTTTTTGGATATTTTGTCAGGTTTAGCTCACTTTTGGGTACAAATTTGCCCCCAAAATATGGGTATTTTTTTTATTGTTTGTATATTGCACAATATGTTGACTCCTGTGTAAGTTGCAGTGTTACTGTTGGATGTCTGAACCTGGAAGTGAAAGACTGGACCTGTAACGTTAGGTGAATGCTACTGTTCTGTAAGATAATATGTAACACAGTCGACTTAAACTTTCCTGTCTCTGTCCTGATTTTCAGTGCATAAAAACAGACTGTAGAATGTTGTTGTTGAATTTTCCAAGTCTATGAAAAAACCTTCCAGTAAAAGTGGTGTGATTGTCTGTGGAATCAGGTGTGAGTTGAGTCTCTCTGCATGCTTCATGTAAGAGGCCTCATTTGTGTCACACAAGGAGTTGGTTTTAGAACAGAGAGACACAGAGAGAGAGAGAGAAAAGAAAAAGATATTAGCTTTTTAAAACCAGGCATCAAGATACTTTTTACACCACAAATGTGTGACAGCTTGGGAAGTTGCTTTTTAGTTTTGCTTGGTGTGATTGTTTAATGAGTGTGATTGTTAGCTAGAGATAATGAACTGAAATCAAAAGACAAAGAAGTAAATTATACATACACAGCCAGAGATATCAGTAAAGAGACAAATAAGCATCAGATAACTGTAGGAAGTCTAGAGGTGTCAGTAAAATGAAACATTTACATGAACGCATTTGGTGGACACTTTAATGCACTTTTATTTCAGCACAGGCCTAGTGTGTATATATATATATATATATATATATATATATATATATATATATATATATATATATATATATATATATATATATATATATATATATATGTATACATACATACATACAGTCATGGCCAAAAGTTTTGTCAGTCACATACATTTTGTGTTTTGCATGTTTTGCAAAGTTTGCTGCTTCTGTATTTGGAGATAAGCTTATCATACGTTTTAAAGGCTTTTACGGGCAAAAAAAATAAAATAAAATATATTTGGATAAATATTTTCATTTATCCAAACCAACTTACAATTGCTATATATGTCAGAGGTCGCAGGCCTCTCGAGCAACTAGGGGTTAAGTGTCTTGCTCAGGGACACATTGGTGTCTTACAGTGGATTCGAACCCGGGTCTCTTACACCAAAGGCATGTGTCTTATCCACTGCGCCAACACCACCCCACCATCCCAATAATATATATATATGAATGTATATGAGTTCAACCTCTGCAATTTGCTCTGGCATGCTGGATATTAGCTTCTGGGCCAAATCCTGACTGATGGTAATCCATTATTGCCGTGTTAGTTCTCTGAGTAGATCACAATTTGTGGGCTTCTGCTTGTCCACTCGCCTTTTGAGGGCTGACCACAGGTTCTCTATGGGATTAAGATCCGGGGAGGTGCCTGGCCATGGATCCAAAATTTTAATGTAGTGATCTTCGAGCCACTTCTTTATCACTATTGCTTTGTGACATGGTGCTCCATCATGATGGAAAATGCATGCATCATCATTGGAAGAAGTCGCTCTTGCAGGATGTTTTGAAGCATTATTTATTCATGGCAGTGTTTTTTGGCATAATTATTAGAGTGCCCTCTCCCTTGCATGGTTGAAAAATCAACCCCACACATGGATGGTCTCAGGATGTTTCACTGTTGGCAAAACACATGACTCATGGTAGCGTTCACCTTTTCTTCTCCAAACAATAAATTTTATAGATATCCCAAACAATCAGAAGGGAGCTTCATCAGAGAAAATATCTTCGCACCAGTCTTCTGCTGTCCAAACCTTGTTTATTTAAGTCGTTTTTTTTGTGTGGCTTCTTTCCTGCCCTTCTTGACACCTGGCCTTTGTCCAAAATTCTTTGGCTCACTGTATTTGGAGATCACATCGACCTGGTCATTTGTCACAGCAACCTGATGTAATTCCGGAGCAAGTTCTGCACTGGTGGTGACACGATTCCGTAGCTGACTCCTCAGGAGGAGACGGACCTGGCACTTGCTGGACACTCTGGGATGTCCTGGAGACTTCTTCATGCAGCCGATCCTCTTTCTTTGAAGTTGTTGATGATTCGGTAAATGGTACTTTCAGGTGCAATATTCTTTGTGGCAATTTCCTTGCATGTGAGGCCATTTTCATGCAAAGCGATGATGGCTGCACTTGTTTATTTGGAGGAAACCATTGCTAACAAGAACACAATGATTGGAAGCACTTCTTCCCTCATTTTATATCATTCTGCTTTTACGAACTAATTAATATGATAGTGATGTTACCTGACCAGTACTGATTCAAACTTTCATGTGCTGCTGATATGATTAGTCAATTAATGTTAGCTGGTCATTTTGTGCCAGGATTAAAAAACAGTGAAATTAGTTTTTTCGTGAAAAGTTATTTTTTTGGGCCAATGAAGCTTATAGCAGTTATTTAAAATGCATTTGATCACTCTACGCAATCTAGAAACACTGTGAATGAACACCAGAACAGCTTAAGCAGTAAACTTAAGCAGTAAAACCAAAGCCAGCTGCGAAAGTCTAGCCATCGCCACAGAGGGCGACAGAGCTGAGGATCACCCCTGAGCTGGAGCCTCATGGATCGTCTTACCAGGTGGATTTAATTGACTTTTGTTCAGAACTAACCAGTCTTCTTCCATCATCTGAAATCTCTGTCTGTTCTGTTACAGCCAAAGAGACCATTTTTTAACTATCTGTCTTTCCCATCATGATCATGGAGATCATGCCCAAACTGTTTGTCTGCCCTGCCCCTGATCTGTCTGAACTGTCTATCTGCCCTGAACAGTCTGCCTTACCTGTCTCAACCATCGAGGTTGATCTCTGGTGTTTCCAGTGCTGGGAGTGGCCATCTGGTGTGGGTGGGAAGCACACACCATCCCTGAAACCCCGGACTCCTCAAAACTCCCACCAAGCCTCCCTCTCCCTCTTCCTTTTCATCAGTCCTCACCACCACCTCCGCTGTCCCCTGTCAGCCCTGCTGCTCACCCTCAGCCCTCCATCTGTGATGTGGCTTTGCCGTGGGTTTGCCAGTCTTCATCGACGTTGTGGCTGGAAGATCCCTTGTCTCCACCTCCAGCCTTCGAGTTCCAGACTCCGCCTCAGCTCATGAACCCAGAGGCTTTCATCATGACTCATAGCTCCCTCATCTCTGTCAGGGCCCATCAGTCCACCAGTTCCACCATGCAGGCTTCCTTGTCCCTCTGGCTCCACTTCAGTCGTCGTCAGTCAGTTGTCGACCCTCCATCACCTCAGGACCCCACTCCTTTGGCTGTGCCTTGTTGATCCATCCCATAGGCTCAGTTGGGCTCCTCCCTCCCTCCAGCTCCACCTTGGTCCTCTGTTGCTCCGGCTACACCGCAGCCTTCCAGATCCCTGCCTATGCCTCGGTTGCCTGATCCATCTGTTTCGCCTTGGCCCTCCAGATCCTCCCTGTCCCTGGCTCATCAGCTCTCCATCTGATCTACCCTGAATCCTTCTGCCTCCATTCTGTCTTCTACTTCCATCTGATCCACCATGGTTCCTCCCTACATTGTCACCACCTTGGTCATTGACTTGCCTGCCTTCCTGCCTGCCCTCTGCCATCCCCTGTTACCATCCAAACATCACTTGTTTGTCCTCCTCTTTAGTCACCTCCTTCCATTTTTAGTTTTGTCACAGATATGGACATCTCTTCTGTTTTCATTTAGTTTCTGTCATCCTTTGATTAGTTCTTTCAGTTCACCTGGGTTTTTATTAGTTCTCTTTCTCACCTGTCTGTCCCTCTTTATCTCACCCTACTTAAGTTCCCCTTTCAGTTCAGTTAGCTGCCTGTTTGTAGTTGTGTATGCTCCCTGTGTTACCCTGTGTTTTGTAAGAATCTTCATCATCTTGAATAACTATTAAATGTTATTTGGATTACCTTTGTCTTCATGTACCTCCCTTCACATGAACGTGACATATACATAATGCATTTATAATAGAACTGTACTGAAACTGAGTCATATAACAGTTTTAAATAAATAAAATGCAGATATCTGTTGGTGGCATTTACAAAATTGATGTTATGTACACAATATCATATCTATAGGAAATAATACAGAAAAATGAAAAGTATTATTGAAAATACAGGGGTGTAATGATACACTAAAATAATGTTTTCAGTAAAAATTATGTTTTTGGTACAGCAGTGTGTTTGTGTCTCTGTATGTGTGTTAAACAGTGGTTTACCAAATAAACTATGGCTCTGTCTTTAAATATATTCATATTGCATAAATGGGGAAAAATATTTTAAGAGCTTCCACTTTTGGATGCGAAATATTGTTCACACTACTTTAAGATGCGATTCTCACTATTAACTATTAAATATTAAGTACGACTTCTATCTCAATAAGCTCCTAATTTGCTGCTTATTAATCATTAGTTAGGTAGTTGTTAATTTTAGGCATGGAGTAGGGTTAAGGGATCTAAAATAAGGTCATGCAGAATAAAGTATTAACACGTGCTTTATAAATATTAATAAACAGCCAATATGCATACTTGTTAATAGTTAGAATTGGTCTTTAAAATAAAGTGTTATCAAACTATAATACTGTAAAATTTATATTGTCTACTTCTGTTTTACATGCATGTGTGTGCTGGTCCTCGTTCAATAAAATCTGTTTAGCGTAGACTTGGTTGCGGTCAGGATAAGCCTTTATGAACAAATTTCTAACATTTACAGATAAGGATTTAATCATTAGATATAAGTTGTGTGCTGAGGAAAATCTGAAATTCATTAAGCAGCACACTTATCGGGGGGACAAGCTATTAAACTATATGCTTATGAGAGAGTTTGAAGTGCTCAATATAAACCGTGTCATGTTTAGGGCAACAGATAATGCTCTTTTTCAGCATCAGCTCACTCTGTGTTTTGATTACACAGTATGTGTCGTATCATGCCAATAACCTGACTTCCACTCTTTTCTCTTAATGATCCAACTGACCAAATAAGATCTGGCTCACTCTAATCGCTAATTAAAACAGGCATCAATAATAACATGACCTAAACTCCCTAAACACAAATCAGGTACACTCCAGCAAACACTCTCCTCTGCATACTCGCGCATCACTGAATGGCTGCAATTGAATGTCTATCATTTTAAGAGTCCAGATGGAGTCTCTGCGGAGCACTGAGCTGTAAGTGTGACCAGATCGGGATCCCAGGGACGAAAGCAAGTCTCAACATATACTGACCTATCACAGCGCTTTATGGATGTCACAGCATTCATTAATCACAGACAAATCATCAAGAATAGTTTCAGAACTGCCGTTCTGTTTTATTAGGGCCATTAAATGTTGAAATCCAAGGTGACACTGAAAAGTATTTTTCAGAGTAATTCAAAGTAAATCCTTTGCTCATAGTTACTTGGTTCAGCCTTTACCAGTGCAATTATCACTATTAATGTTTGGAATGCAACTCATTAACTTTAAAAGTGAGTGAATGAATAAAGGGTAACAACACTTTTTTTAAAAGTATGCAGTGGCAAAACACTTCTGAATCATTTGAAAACTATTAGTTAATAGTTAATTCATAGTTTATAAACTTTTGTCTCTACATTGGTAGTGCTTTGGACAAATAGTGAGCTCTTCATTCATGGTCATGGTAGTTAATATTTAGCATTGTTTAACTGGCTCATATGTGTCTAGTTAGATCATGTTTTATAATCCTTTTTAACAACTTGTTAAACATACCCAACTAATGTTAAGTATTTAAAGCAGTAGTAAAGTAGTTGTTAATGGTTATCAGGAGTACAGGAGCTCTAATTTTCAATTGCCAATAACCAACCTTTATTAGACATTAATTACATTACATAGGCAGAAAAATGTACAGTGACGATAATTGCATAAATAGTGTATGTTTTTGTGTCTATACAAAGGTATGTTACAGAAAATGCATACAAATACTCATGATGTAAAGTCATTTGAAAATATCAGGTGTAGGATACAATAAGTAAAAAAACAAAGGATAAAAACATTATCAAACTCTTAATAAGCTAATAAAGAAATAATTAGTAAATTACAAGTGACAATGAATGAAGAGCCCATTGTTTGTACATAGCCTATCAATAGAGACATTCTATTAATAAATTATGAATGAACTACAAACTGAGAGTTTGCAAATGATTTATTAAGTGTATAAAGTGTTTGTGACAGATGTGCGAGATGATAGAACTGTCTGTGTGTTTTTGTGTGAAGCTGGAGGCGTGTTGGGCCGTCAGGGAGATTCTGGATCTGAAATGGATGATGACACTCAACTCAAGTTCTACACGGAGCACAGGGGCCGGCGCCGCAGCAAAGGTAACTGCCTTTATTTACCCAACATACACTTACATCAGTCGCTTTGCACATGAAACCATAATAGAGATTTCCAACCACTGCCAAATCTCGGAACGCTCGATTCTATTTTTTTCTTTTTTTGAAAACCGAACATTTCTTAAAATATTAGGGGTTATTTAAGGTTAATAATTTAGATCATAAAGGTTTCAGCTGTGGAAAAAAAAGAAGTGGGAACCCTTTCCATGAACAAGTGAGTATTACTCTGGTAGATATAGACTTTCTTATTTGAAGTCAATGAATGCAAAATGTTCCATAATATATCTTTACTGTCATCTTATACGGCGATTAAGGCACCTTTTACGAATAGGGTACACAAAATAGAGCCTGAAAATTAGTGAATATTTTTTTTTTTGTCAGTAGTTAGCCAAAATATGTTTTTGTAAAGTTGTGTGAAATATAGCAGAAAGCAACCATACTTTACTGTGCACAACAAACAAGCTAAACTATGTGAAAGTATGCATTGAAAGTCAAACATGTAACTGGATAAACATTTACAGCAAACTCACTTAAATACTTTTTGGCAGGTGTGAATACATCCGACCTCAATCCGACACAATTGCAGAAAGCACTGTGCCTTTTGAGTTAACAGACTCCCTTAGTTGGAGCTGCCTTATGGGAAACTGTTGTGTTTGCTACATTTGCTAATTTAGCCAATGAAAAATGAGTGGTGGTTCAACCTGGAGCTCTTAAGAGACACGCTGCCTCATTGACATTTGGGCAGATTCCTACATATCACAGCTACTGGTGAAGAGGCATAAAAATTATGTTGAGTGGGGGGGTGGAAGTGGTGTTTATGGGCATTCGAGCAGTTAGTTGACACTTGCGAAAGCCTGCAATCGCTTCACTATGTGCGCTGTTTTTTTTTTAAGTTTCGCTTTTCGCTTTCTTTATACCTAATAAGTCTTCTGTGCAGTGCCATTGTCAGTATGCCATGGTAGGCACACATGAGAGCATACTCTCTCCGCCGGAAGCGTCTTGCAGCACTTCTTCAAAAAATCCTTTTTACAACATCGTATAGATGACATTGTCTCATCTGATGTTCAACATTGTATTTGGTCCAGACCAAAGCAAGTGAACTAGCGGACTTTCCTGGTGTGAATACACCCTAAAACTAAAATTAAATCAATCAATTAATCAAAGTTACTAGTTGTTAATGTTACTTAAAAAAATAATCATAATTTAAATAAAATAAAATACAAATATTTTACAAGGCAACATTTCTAATTTAATTTAAAATACTAAAATGAATAAATGCAAACAAATAGAATCTACATAGACATAAAAAAATTATAAAAAGTGCTAAAAACTGACAACAAACCTATTACAATTAATTAATTAATACAAAATATGAACAAAGTGTATTTGATGATATTAAAATGACACCAGTTTAGACGTCCACTAATGTTAAAGTGGTGATTCATGAATCAATGCAGCAGATTGCATCACAAACCTAAAGAAACACATCAAACAAAGCCAAATTGATTTTTCGGGAACAAAGATCTCTCAATGCAAAGCTGCTCATCGTGTCTGCAAAAGTGGTGGAGGAGGAAAAATCAGCCGCTCCCTGTTGTTATTTTACCAGGAATGAGAGACAAACAACTCCTGGTAGAGATGATTAGCCCAGCGTGTAACATCAGAGTCCTGCAGTCACACTCATCTATCACCAGCTTTCAAAATGGCCCGCTGAGAATTCATGATGATGCACAAAGCGGCGCCTCACAAGAGACAAACATCACTCTCAGACTGTTTAATCGCGCAATGATGAATTTAATACAGAAATATGAACTTTAAACTTTAACTGTGTTTCAAAGCCCAGTGAGCTGTGTACCTGTTGTAGACAGCATTTTAGGCTTCATATGCACTCTTTAATGCTGTTCTTAAAAGCTAGGCAGCATTTTCTCAAAGTCATTAATATTTCCACACAGTTTAGGCTCTTTGTGGGGGGAAAATGTGCTTCTAGAGCTTTGCAAAACTGCAAAAAATACAAATACGTACATTTCAATGCAGTTTCCAGCTGAAATGAACACTAGTGACAGTAAAACACCAACAACCTTTATGTTTCTGTGCAGTTCCTTGCACAATATGCATGTTATGAATTCATACTGTACATCTTGATGTTTGTACTAGATATGTTTGGCTTTTCTGATGTAGTAAACTTGCTCGATAGCGCACCCGGTAGAGTAACCATTGTGATTCGAAGCACACAAGCATGAGTCCCATGAAACACAAGTTACAATAAAAGAGCTCAAAGGCACGTAGAAGCGATAAAAAAAAAAATGACATGGTTGCTTCAGCAAATGTGTTTTATCTAACATTTGCTTTTGTTATCACCATCGGTTAGGTTCAGTGAAGTGGTATGTTAAGTTAATTTCAAATGTGATACACAAAACCTTTTAGCACCACTCGCCAGACATTTAATTCCCAAACTGTCACGATACATACAACAACCAATGTAATAAAACATTGTAAAATTCATGTTTAGCTGTTACAGAGAAAATAAAACATGTTTATCTCCACTCACTGGACATTTCACTTAGTGAAACATGCAAAAATCTAAAATAATGATATATTATTGCAGACATGCTGCAACAGGCCTGGGTTGTTTCTAACACATGCTGCTTCCATCACACCTCAAATTATGTTGTGTGTTCAATAAACTGAGGTAGTGAAAATAATAATAATATTAATAATGTTATTATTATTGTGCTGTTAAAACTAATATAGCTAACATTCCTAAATACTCCTAAATGCTAATTATTAAACTATATAACAGGTTAATAATTTGACACAATTCCAGCTTGAGTGGAAAACCGTTTCACAAATCTAATTTATTTATTTATATATATATATAATCATATAAGACCTAAACTTAACTACCTAACTGACAGTTAATAAGCAGCAAATTAGGAGTTTATAAAGTCACTGGTCACAAGGCGGGTTAGCATGTGCAGTTATTTGCAGTTGTAGATATTATGACTGCAGACAGGAAGCATCTTTATTCTTTGAAGGCTGTCCAGATATTGCACTGAATGCTGAGAAACACGAATTTATTTTCGGCAGCATACTTATATTGCCTGTTTGTTTTGAAAGGCTCTCAAAACCATGAAATGGACTTGTTTTGTACTTTTCCCTTATAGTGAATGGCTTGAGACTGTGATATTATAGTCCTCCTCCCAAAGCAATCATCACTATTGTTATTGCTCACAGTTCTTCCACCAACTCCAGTTGCACCTTTTCCCACACTGTTTGTGATACGGATGTGAATGATACTTTAAATCATACAGCTGGTGAGAGGTTTGTTGTTACTTTTCTGAATGGTCGAGCTTGCCATTTTTACCAGGAGAATGATAAAACCCATAACGTACATTGAACCCAAGCCATATCTACAGACCATAATATAAATCATAGAGATTTGGGGCACACAGAACATTTGGCGGTGGGTTTTGCACATGTAACAACCACCTATTTATTTATTGTATTGACAGTTATCTTTTGTAGTGTGTTCTCCCTTGCAAAACTGCAAAAATAAAAAAGAAGAAAAATAAATTGCCAAGCGAATTTTATTTCGCTGAGTTTCAGCCCTTTTCATTGTGGTGGTGTCGGTCTAAATCGACCTGTATCAAAAGCTGCAGTGATAGAACTGCTGAAAACCAGGAGCTCTGAGCAGAAGGGCCAGAACAGTTCATTATTGATTCCTCAAGCCACTGTTTGCTCTTCTGAGCCGCTATAGCCAAGAATTATCCCTTAAACTCCATCTGTGTTGATAGCTGAGCCATATTCAAGAGGATATTGTTTGTGTGCATTTGTACATTTGTGTTTGTGAATCTAACCAGTGGTTGTCATGTTTTATATGTACAGTACTGTATGCATGAGCGTTATCAATGCACAGCCAGTGGTGTTATTGAGCATTGTGTGGAAGATGCTTTCTAGCATGAAGGACACACAAGTGTGAAGCTCTGCTAAGCTTTGTCAAGGACTTGCTCATTCACTTCTAAAACCCGAGAGAGTGAGTGTGTGTGTGTGTGTGTTCAGCTTTAACATGCTGTTGTGTCTGTGCATATGCTAAGGTGCTTTTAGGTCTTTCACAGTGATTGAGGCCCGTTCCACGTTTAACGTTGTGTCGTTGTACTTCATTATTTCAGTGACTATTCAATGTCTAAACACTGCAGTATTCCTCCCTTTATGCATCTTTAAGTTATTTATGTATTAGTCATGCATATGAATCATTGTTGAAATATTTAATATAATTTGTCAGTATAATGGGATTTTTTTGCAAAAAATATTCAGGGAAAAAAAATAGCTGGTTCATTTTCAGTAAGCAGTGCCATTTAAGCTAATGCCATACTAACTAACTAACAAATACACAGATGGTTGCTTTCTAGATAAGTGGTCAATAAACATGGGTTATTCAATGGAGATTCTTAAATTTCTAAACCTAAACCTGTCAGACTTGTGTTCCCGTTTTGTTGTTTTCCTCCCTAGTTTTCCCCTCTTGTGTCTATATGCCCTTATTTGGCTATCTTCCTGTTCCTGCTACCTGATTGTTTCCAATTTGATTCCAGGTGTGTCTCGTCTTCTCCTGATTATGTTCTTAAGGAGAGTTTTGTTCAGAGTTCTTTGTCCGATATTATATGTCTACCCCTCTTCGTACATGTGAGTTCCTATCTGTTCCATGTCCTCCCTTATTTGGTAAAATAAAGACTATTGTATGTTAATCCTCTTCGTCTCCATGCTTCTTCATCTCCAGTAGGCGAACCTTGACAAAACCTAAACATGTAGGTAGCAATAGTTATTTATAAACCCTACAAGCCCAAATGTGTTATTTCAATCCCGTCACAGTTGGTTTGGAATTAATGTGCTTAAGTTTGAAAATGGGCTACATTAGTAAGATCTTGTTACATCATTGCATTTATTTGTGCATGTCTTGTAATAAATCATACATTCTAATTGGAAGACAACATTACAACAATCCTGTTAAATGCTTTTGCACGACATCACTTTATTCAAAGTCAATTGTATTGTGTTTTGGGCCAATAACAACATTGCTATTGGGATTGATGTAGGGTTCTTATTAAGAATTTAGCTCAGAATAGTTCTTGAATATGCATGATTCTGAAGAATGACTCTACAAGCCAGTGGATCAAAACTGCATATATATATATATCTGTGCGTGTGTGTGTGTGAAGGCGGAAAAAAATAAAAAAATAAAACCTATTCAGTGAATTTATGTGAGTTGTAGGGAGAGAAACTGTAGAAAATTTGTGCGAAAAAAATAATAAAATAAAACAATTGAACATTAAGTAATTTAGATTTTGGCCTCAGTATTGACAGTTTTATACATCTAACAAGAATTGTTCCAAACCACATAACCATTACAACACAGAGGAACACACAGTAGTGATTCAGTGTTTTTGAATAAATCAGTGAATAATACAATGACTCACTTATAAAAACAGGCATTACAATGTAACTTCTGTATAAAAGTATATAAAACATATACAAAGTAGGTATAGTATAAATGATTTTAAAAGGATTCAAGGCTTTGATCTCTCTTTGCTTTTTTTAATTGCCTGATTTTATTTCCTATCAATGTATCCAAGTCAAGTTTCGATTTTAAATTGTGTCATGCAAATTGGCCTATAAAATAATGTGCAACACTTTACAATAAGGTTCCATTTGTTTTCATTATTAAACTGCATTACTAACATGAACTACTGGTTTAAATATTTCTAAATCACTTATTAATCATAGCTTTTGTAATTTAAACATTTATGAAATGCATTATTACAATCACGTCAAGTTGTGACTGTTAATATTATTCATGGATTTTAGCTAACATTAATTAATTATTAATTTTAACAATTATTCATGAGTTCAGAACCACTTCCAGATGGTTCCATCATCTCATTTTTGATTGTTTTACACATTTGTTTACCTGTGTTCATGTCCACCAGTTTCAAATCAACATGTTCAGAGCCCATTGTAATTTTTTTAAAATATCTTCTGGATCTCCAGTCAAGATTGTGCTAATAATTGTGGGCTGTTCACCGACGGCTACAGTTAGGAACAGATTGTTCTGGAAGAGACGTGAGATACTGTGAATGTTGCACTGTGAAGAACACGCTAGGTGTGACCCCTTGGAGCAGCGCTGAACACGGCAGAGATAACTAAACTAATATAAGCATCTGTGAGATCTCTGGATGCAATTTACAGAAATCTCAGGTTCTTGAAGTTGCTTGAAGAAAAGTAACTTTCACTTTTTATTTCACCCCACCAGGCCCTCTATTAGAATCAGAATCAGAATCAGAAAGATCTTTATTGCCAAGTATGCTTGCGCATACAAGGAATTTGTTTTAGTGACATAAGCTTCCAGTACACAGAGACAACAACACACAGACAAAAAAAATAAATAAATAAATAAATAATAAATAAGTGTATAAACAATTTTTCTATAATTGATAATGGAATAGGATTGAGTAAGATGCAGGGATGTACTAGGATGGAGGGGTAACAAATACATATAAGGATATTGCACCTTTTTATTGCATAAGCATAAGTGGAGAACATTTAACTGCTCATTAGGTAGATTGCCTGTGGGAAGAAACTGTTCTTGTGCCTGACTGTCCTGATATTTGCAGCTCTGAGGCGCCGGCCAGATGGCAAAAGTTCAAAGATGGGGTAACTTGGATGTGAGGGATCCAGAGTGATTTTCTGAGCCCTTTTCCTCACTCTGGATGTATAGAGTTCTTGAAGGGTGGGCAGGGGAGCACCAATAATCCTCTCAGCAGTCTGAACAGTTCTCTGTAGTCTTCTGATGTCTGATTTTGTTGCTGAACCAAACCAGACAGTTATTGAAGTACACAGTAAAGACTCAATGATGGCTGAGTAGAACTGTTTCAGCAGCTCCTGTGGCAGGTTTAACTTACTCAGCTGGTGAAGGAAGTACAACCTATGTTGGGCCTTTTTCACAATAGAGTCAATGTGATTGTCCCACTTCAGGTCCTGAGAAATGGTGGTTCCCAGGAATCTGAATGACTCCACTGCAGTCACAGTGCTGTTCATGATGGTGAGTGAGGGAAGTGCAGGGGGGTTTCTCCTAAAGTCCACGATCATCTCCACTGTTTTAAGCGTGTTCAGCTCCAGGTTGTTAAGACTGCACCAGACAGCCAGCTGTTCAACCTCTTGTCTGTAAGCAGACTCATCACCGTCCTGGATGATGCCAATGACTGTAGTGTCATCTGCAAACTTCAGCAGCTTGACAGAGGGGTCTTTAGAGGTGCAGTCGTTGGTGTACAGGAAAAAGAGCAGAGGGGAGAGAACACATCCCTGAGGGGCACCAGTGTTGGTGGAGCAGCCGTTTGACATGAACTTCCCCAGCCTCACTAACTGTTGCCTATCTGTCAGAAAGCTGGTGATCCACTGACAGATAGTGCTAGGAACAGAGAGCTTGGTCAGTTTGGTCTGAAGGGCTGTTGGGATGATGGTGTTGAAAGCCGAACTAAAGTCCACAAACAGGATCCTCACATAAGTCCCTGTTTTGTCCAGATGTTGCAGGATGAAGTGCAATCCCATGTTGATTGCATCATCCACGGACCTGTTTACTCAGTAAGAAAACTGCAGGGGGTCCAGTAAGGATCCAGTGATGTCCTTCAGATAAGCCAGAACCAGTTTTTCAAACGACTTCATGACGACAGAGGTTAGAGCCACAGTTTTGTAGTCGTTAAATCCGGTTATCTTGGGTTTCTTTGGAATGGGGATTATGGTGGACGTTTGAAGCAGGAAGGCACTTCACACAACTCCAGGGATCTTTTGAAGATCTGTGAAAAGATGGGGGCCAGCTGGTCAGCACAGAATTTCAGACAGGCTGGTGTAACGCCATCTGGGCCTGGTGCTTTTCTTCTTTTGTTCTTCTTGAAGAACTGGCACACATCATCTTCACAGATTTGAAGAGCAGGAGGTAAGGAGAGGGGGATTACAGGAGGTGTTAATGGATGTGTAGGGAGATGGTCAGAATGGGTGTTGGGGGTTTCAAATCTACAATAAAACTCATTCAGGTCGTTAGCAAGTCGTTGATTAGCCTCAGTGCAAGGGGATGGTGTCTTGTAGTTAGTGATGGCTCTCAGTCCTCTCCAAACTGAAGTTGAGTCGTTGGAAGTAAACTGGTCTTCCAACTTTTTAGCGTAGGTCTTTTTAGCCGCTCTAATCTCTTTGTTCAGTGTGTTCCTGGCCTGTTTGTACAAAACCCTGTCCCCATTTCTGTAGGCATCCTCTTTGGCCTGACGAAGATGTCTGAGTTTTACTGTAAACCATGGCTTATCATTGTTGAATGTTAAATAAGTCCTGGTAGGAATGCATATGTCCTCACAGAAACTAATATAGAATGTTACAGTCTCTGTGAGTTCATCCAGATCGGTGGTAGCAGCTTCAAAAACACTCCAATCAGTGAGGTCAAAACAAGCTTGTAAATCCTGCTCTGTTTCGCTGGTCCATCTCTTCACAGTCTTTCCTACAGGTTTAGCAGATTTTAGTTTCTGCCTATAGGTCGGTATAAGATGAACCAGACAGTGATCAGAAAGTTCCAAAGCTGCTCATGGAACAGAGTGATATGCATCCTTTATTGTGGTGTAACAGTGATCCAATATATTACTGTCTCTGGTGGAACATGTAACATGCTGTCTGTATTTTGGCAGTTCACGGGAGAGATTGGCTTTATTAAAGTCCCCAAGAATGATTAAAACAGAGTCCGGGTGTTGTTGTTCTGTGTCTGTGATCTGATCAGCGAGTTTCTGTAAAGCTGAGCTCACGTGCGCTTGCGGAGAGATGTAAACACTCACCAGAATGAACGAGTGACACTCCCGCGGCGAATAGAACGGCTTGCAGTTGACAAACTGCATTTCTAGATCAGGACAGCACATCTTCTTTAATACAGTTACATCTGTACACCACCGTTCATTGATGTAAAAGCATGTCCCGCCGCCGCTCGATTTCCCCGTTGCTTCTGGTTCGCAATCCGCTCTAAACGGCTGAAAGCCCGGAAGATGGAGCGTGCTGTCCGGTATGGCGTCATTCAGCCAGGTTTCCGTGAAACGCAGAGCAGCAGAGTGTGAGTAATCATTATTTGTCCGAGAGAGCAGAAGGAATTCATCCGTTTTGTTGGGTAGAGAGTGGAGATTTGCCAGATGGATGCTAGGCAACGGCGTTCAAAATCCGCGCTTTCCTGAGTCTGACGAGCGCTCCCGCTCGCTTTCCCCATCTGCGTGTCCTGAAGCATTTGATCAGCGCCGCTGCTCCTCTGCTAACAATGTTCAGTAAAACGTCTGTATAATTGAAATCTGGAAAAATATCCTGTGGTGTGTTCTGCCGAATGTTCAGCAGTTCATCCCTGGTGAAACTGATTGTGTTTGTTAAACAAAAAACAGGAAAAACTAACAAAAACAGTACAAACACTGGTACAAAGCTGTTAAAACCTATTTGTCGATTCTTACTAGATGTGGATATTAGAGTTTTAGTTTAACCTCTATCTCACAGACGAATAACTGCTGTTGGACTTAAAGCTTTTTTGTTACATAAATCTGATCATCATCACAGAGCTGTGAGACGTGGGAATAAACACTCTCTCTCTCCCACATACACTCCACAGAGAGCTTGAGGATTCAATTTATGGCCAGGCTGTCCTCAGAAAGCATCAGGACGCTTGTCTTTCCTTGTTTTAATGAAGCATTAGAGCTGCTTGCTTGCTGTATTAAGTGGTCCAAACTGACCTTTGGCTAAGCTCCGCCCCTCTTCTGGTTGTTGTTGCTCACCCAGGCAAGGTTTATAGAACGTTCCATTGGAAGGATGTATTCCAAGTGGAGAATGTATTCTATTAGACAGTGACATGATTAAACTGTGGAGAATGATTCAGAATCAACATTTTTCATAAGCAACTAAAAAAGGAAAGCTTTTGAAACATTGAGATTAGTGTGAGTAAACAGAATCATTCCAGAGAGTGTTACACTTAAACATAGTTTTTTTTAGCAAACCGGCATATTAGAATGATTTCTGAAGGATCGTGTGACACTGAAGACTGGAGTTATAATTCTGAAAATTCAGCTTTACATCACATGACATTTTACAAAACATTATTTGAAATTGTAATAATGTTTTCATAATATTGTTTAGTTCATAATATTGTAAGTAGAAGAAACTATTTTTTTTTATAACAGTCATAGCAAAGACACAACTTTTGAACAATAATACTGATAATGGTGGAAGGCAGCAGTTTATTTGATGGTGAGTGGGAGAGGTGTGACATCATGAGAAATAATGTCACAGCAGGAGTCTGATCTGTATAATCGTGTTCTTCTGTCTTTTCCCACAGGCTGCCCTCAGAGTCCCATGAGCAAGGCCACGTTAACACTGATCACGGTCAGCACGTGTGTCGTGGCGGTCGTGTATGGCTCGCAAACGTCCTGTCCTCTCACCGTCAAGGTCACGCTCCATGTTCCTGAACACTTCATCGCTGACGGTGAGCAATCTACAGACAGCCACACTGAATTATTTTAAGACGCTTAGAAACCTTTTCTTTTCTTTTCGTAGTGCCTTTTTAATACATTAAAGGAGGTTCAGAACAACATAACAAACAAAATTTTAATGATATCAGCATTAATTTACCTGATACCAACATGGTGAATTATAGGCCTTTTTATGTTTACTGTGATGTATTTAGGAGACACTTGTATCTAAAGTGACTTACATTGTGTTCAAAGAATCTTTATACTGTTTATTAGTTCATGCATTTGAATAAACAACCTTGGTGTCAGAAGGCAAAATTATACTTTCCAAGTGAACTAACATTGCCTTCAGATTTATCTGTGTAAAGGTGCAGTATGTAGAATTGAACTACTGTAGGTATTGCAGTCCAAAATCTAAATATTGGGGAGGGTTTTTTTGATCCGGCCCCTCCTCCTCAGACTTGACACATGCACAGGTTGCCGGATTGAAGACACCAACAGGAAAGAGCGGACTTCAGGATGTATGAGATGAAATACGCTGTTTTCCGCCAACTGGCAACCCGGGGTGCCGAAATACAATTGCGTAAACTGGCAGTGGGTGGGTTCCACAAACCAAAACAAAGGAGAATAACTGACTGGTGCATTGTTTTTCAGATAAACAAGTATGTTACCTTAGCATGTTTCTCAAATATCTGCAAAAATATTATTATGGTAATTTTATGCTTTAGTAGAGTCAAAAACTTGCATACAGCATCTTTAAGTGGCTCATGTTTCAGGGGGCTGCAATGCAAACATCAAAATGTATCAAATGTATTAGTCTACAAATCATGCACCATTATGAAAGTATTCTAGGCTTTTGAAAATAGTACTAAAATAGTAAAGTGCAATGCTTTACTGGGTCCGCTACTGAGAAAGTTTACTATTTCAAAAAGCCACGCATATGGAGCTAGTTATGTAGTGCCAACATCAAAATGCATACAGTAGGAGAAAAATAAATACATAAATAAAATAAAATAAATGGCTATTTATGGATTTTGAAAGATTTTCTGAAATTGCATGCTAAATCTGATTTAGCTTGGGCAGTTTGTCAGTGTTTTAGAGAGAGAGACTGAGTGAAAATGAATTGTCTTAGGTCTTATGAGTTCATTTCTGCTCAGATCTGAATTTATGTTTAGATATAACTCTGAAATTCCAGTCTCTTAAACTTTCAGAAGAAAGCAAAGATGTCTGTTGTTGTAGCAGTGTGTCACAGGGTGAGAGCGAGCAGAAGCCATGTGATGCTGATACTGCAGTTTAGAGATACTGGACCATCTGTCAGAGAGGCTGCTTTAACCCTCAGAGAGCAATCGTGATCAACATACACACACATACAGTACACAATTGTTTCCTGTTAATACAAGATGTGAAATTATCATTTATATTTAATATAATAATATTTTGAATCTGTCTTAAATCTGAGTGATTTGATGAAAGAAACAAAACAAAACGGTTAATAGAGAAACTGCAGCTGCTTGTATTGGGCCGACCTAAATTGCAGATGCCATGGGCAGCATATTCTGATATTTCAATTCAGTTCAATTCAAGTTTATTTGTATAGCGCTTTTTACAATACAAATCGTTACAAAGCAACTTTACAGAAAATTATGTTTCTACAATATTTAGTAATAGCTTATAAGTGGTGACTGTCAGTTTGTGCACGCATGACAGGATTTGTAGAAAAATGTATACAAGTCGTAGTCAGCCAGATGATGAACATTATTAATATTATTAATAATTAATAATTATTATATGATGCAGTCACACTTGTAGCAATTTTTGTTAGTTCTGTTGTTGATTCAGGGTTAGCATCATCTGGGGTCAGCATCATCTCTTCTCAGGTGTTCTGGATCCAAACTGGAGCTTGTGTAAATCCTAGTTATGTATGTAAATGTAAGATGTAAATCCTGTGGCAAAACATAGAAACAAATAGAGACATCATTAACATAGCTGCTGTTCCAACAAAGTAAAATTAATTAGTTTAACCCAAGCTAAAGAATAAGAATGCACATTTGATCACATACAACTATACTCACAATTTAAGATACATTATTCAAATTCTTGGCGAAAGAGATGCGTTTTTAATCTAGATTTAAACAGAGAGAGTGTGTCTGAACCCCGAACATTATCAGGAAGGCTATTCCAGAGATTAGGAGCCAAATGTGAAAAAAGGTCTAACTCCTTTAGTGGACTTTGCTATCCTAGGAACTACCAAATGTCCAGCGTTTTGTGACTTTAGGGAGCGTGATGGATTGTAGCGTGGTAGAAGGCTAGTTAGGTACACAGGAGCTAAACCATTTAGGGCCTTATAGGTAAGTAATGATAATTTGTAACTGATACGGAACTTAATAGGTAGCCAGTGCAGAGACTGTAAAATTGGGGTAATATGATCATATTTTCTTGACCTGGTAAGGACTCTAGCCACTGCATTTTGGACTACCTGTAGCTTGTTTATTGAAGAAGCAGGACAACCACCTAGAAGTGCATTACAATAGTCCAGTCTAGAGGTCATGAATGCATAGACTAGCTTTTCTGCATCAGAAACAGACAACATGTTTCGTAGCTTGGCAATGTTTCTAAGATGGAAGAATTTAGTTTTTGTAACATGGGAAATTTTCAAAAGACAAGTTGCTTTCTAATATAACACCCAGATTTCTGACTGTAGGAGAAGTAACAGTACATCTGTCTAGTTGCAGATTGTAATCTACAAGATTCTGTGTAGTGTTTTTTGGTCCAATAATTAATATCTCTGTCTTATCCGAATGTAATTGGAGAAAATTATTGGTCATCCAATCTTTTACATTTTTAACACACTCTGTTAGCTTAGATAATTTAGAAGTTTCATCTGGTCTCGTTGAGATATATAGCTGATTATCATCAGCATAACAGTGGAAGCTAATTCCGTATTTTCTAATAATATTACCAAGGGGCAACATGTATATTGAAAATAGAAGGGGACCTAGGATGGATCCTTGTGGCACTCCATATTTTACTGATGATAAATGAGATGACTCCCCATTTAAGTAAACAAAATGGTAGCGATAGGACAGGTAGGATCTAAACCTGTATACCTGTATAGTTTTGTAATCGATCTATGAGTATGTCATGATCTATGGTGTCGAACGCAGCACTAAGATCAAGTAAAACTAGAAATGAGATGCAGCCTTGATCTGACGCAAGAAGCAGGTCATTTGTAATTTTAACAAGTGCAGTTTCTTTGCTATGGTGGATCTTCAGTATGGTGATACTGGATCTTCTTATTCTGCTGACTACATGAAGGAGAATAGGGCTTCAACATCAATTTTCCAGGGCACTTTGTTTTGGGCGACTCTCTTCAGCTGGGCCCATGACCATCCGGCTGCCTTCATCTCTGCTTCCGTGCATCGTCACAAAGTCTGTTTTGGCCTACCCACTCTTCCCTTTCCTTGTGGGTTCCACTCCAGTGCCTGCTCTTGCGGAGAGTGTGACCTATCCAGCCCCAATTCCTCTTTTGTATATCTTGGCCAATAGGCAGCTGATTTGTTGCCTCCCAGATACCCGATACTGTATATGAGTCACATATTGTTATTGTTGCTGATTTTGTCTGGTTGCTGAAACCTCCATAGGAAGGTTACTGTTTTACTGAACTGAGAAATATATTTTTAACATTAGAACTGCCACGGGGTAAAACTTTTTCATATGCACATAAGAGATTTTAAATAAAATATCCAAGTCTCCCAGCCATTGACTTTTACTAAAATTGGGTTATTTCCAATTTCCTATGTTTCAAAAATTAACAAATATATGTAAGCGTAAACTGTAAGCGCCGGCAGGTCAAATTTATCCATATAATGCCTATTTTCACTTATTTTCGTGCTTACTGTAGAATTACTGTAAACAGTAACACGACACACATTCAAATGATGATGTTTCTGATGTTTTACTCAGAAATGTTCAAACTTTGGATTAATTATTTTTTGTACAATTTTCATAATTTGCTGTTATTCCAGTCTGCTCTTTTCCTGAAAAAAAAAATATATATATATAATAATAATAATAAATTATATATTTATATTCCTATATTACTTTATGAAAAGTTATTTGTGAAGACTGATTAAAATAGCCTTGAACATAAAACATAAGGACACAAACATAGTTAATGACTAAAAATAAGCATTTTATGACTTATAGACATTACCTTGTGAAGACAATGGTATAATACAGTGACATAATACATTTCTTAGCCATATCTAAACAGTAGTCATGTGCATGGGTAAATTTGACCTGTGGGTGGTTTTAGGTATACAACAACCCCTGGTGGTTTAAGTGTTAAAGACTTAATAACACACACACACAGATCTTAGAAGATATATTATGTGAGGACATCTAAAAAGGCTTCCATTGTTTTTTTTTTTTTTTTTTTTTTTTTTTTTTTATTCATTTTATATTTTCTGTCATACCTGACCAATCAAACAGCTCTCGCAAAAACCTGTACATCATTAGATTAAATACAAGTGTAATTTGGCTGATTTATGAACCTTTTTAATTAGTAAAGATGCATAATATTTCCTCACAAATGTTAGGAAAAAAATGTTAGTGAGGACATTTAATTCTCAAAAGTATAACAACACACACACACACACACACACACACACATATCTCAATTTAGAGAGCATGTTTTCTAGGTGATTTGTCATACGTACTCCGGTAGGTTTGCTGAGGGTCATGGGCTCCATCTGTTGTGGTTTTTTTTAGAAGATGCAGACAATCTAAATTTTCAGATCACTCGTATTAGCCCACACTTTGCACATAACTTATGAAAAGGTTATATAATTAGTATCTATACTTAGTATACTTACATTAGTCTGAAGTTTGAAGAGGTCACAGTCACCAGCAACAGGTTCCTAATTAAACTTGTTCACTCAAATTCAGTGGCTGATTGTTTCTTCTGTGGTATTCAGAAGGTCATCTCTCTCTCTCTGTTAAATGTGCACTTACACACACACACACACACACACACACACACTCACACAAACGTTTTCTCTGAAACCCCCACCCATTTGTCAAACTCATTTCAGACATGGTCCATTGCTCTGAGCTGTAAATTTAGCTTATGCTATAGCCTTCCTGTTTATGAGGATTTCATAAAGGGCATAATATGCAATCAGGTTTTACATAGAAGTATAATGCATGGTAAATTTTGAGTGCACACTTGTGGACAAACTTCATTTTTAAGCCCTGACCGTACTGATTCAACCCTTATATAGACACACACACACACACACATATATATATATATATGTATACTGCATGCATCATTATTTTATGCAGCCAACAAAAAAATATTTAAGTAAATTTTTTGTTGTTGTTGTTTTTGTTTGTTTGTTTTCCCTAGATATTTGTTGACTGCTAGCTAGACAGTTCTTCTTCCTCCAGGAGGAACTTTGTTCTGGCTGCATCTCATCATACTGGCGTGTTGTGAAGTTCAGGCACAATAGCTGCCATGCTGTGTTAAATCCCTGTGTCTCTGCTCCACTCCTGGGCGTCTCTGAGTGGGTGTCAGTCTGGCAGGCGTCCACACGTCCTGCTCAGCCTCCGCTCTTGGGTTTAAGAAGGCAGACAGGATTATGAAGCAGCACAGCAATTTAATTTAAGTCCCTTATCTTTGGGAAGCGCTGAATTCACACATCAGCAGAACAGGTCAGATGTACACGTCATCCTGAGAAATGATGGACACACAGACACACATTTAGAAACACTGTTTAATTCTGCTTTGGGGAGAGAACTGGCCTTTGACAGATAGTGAACTGCTCATCATTCTTTTTCAGTGTTTGTTTGATGGACTCTCGAACACTGATCTTAGCCACTGCATAAAGAGGCTTTGAGATCTTTAGATGTTTCAAGATATACCCTTAGTCTTAGGATGTGTTTCCACCATTGTTTTCAATAGGAGCACAACACATTTAAAAAATGTGTTTTAAAAAGACACTCACTTTTAACTAAATATTTACATTTACATTACATTTACATTTAATCATTTAGCAGACGCTTTTATCCAAA
Source organism: Carassius carassius (assembly GCF_963082965.1). Classification (NCBI taxonomy): domain Eukaryota; kingdom Metazoa; phylum Chordata; class Actinopteri; order Cypriniformes; family Cyprinidae; genus Carassius; species Carassius carassius. The sequence continues at coordinate 3,862,559 of NC_081758.1, read as the reverse complement.
GCAACTTACAAATGAGAACAACAGAAGCAGTCAGGTCAACAAGAGAACAACAACAGTATACAAGTGCCATGACAAGTCTCAGTTAGTCTAGTATAGAACGCATAGGTAGGGTTTTTTTTTTTTTTTTTTTTATAAAATGAAAAGACAAGAAAAGGAAAAGTGCTAGTGTTAGTTGGTTAAGTGCAGGCGAAAAAGATGAGTCTTTAGATGTTTCTTGAAAATGAGTAAAGACTCAGCTGTACAAATTGAGATTGGGAGGTCATTCCACCAGCTGGGCACAGTCCAGGAAAAGGTCTGTGAGAGTGATTTTGAACTTCTTTGGGATGGTACCACAAGGCGTCGATCACTTGCAGAGCGCAAACTTCTGGAGGGCACATAAGATTTAACCAATGAGTTTAGGTAAGTTGGTGCCGTGCCAGTGGTCGTCTTGTAGGCTAGCATCAGTACCTTGAATTTGATGCGAGCAGCTACTGGTAGCCAGTGTAACCTGATGAGGAGAGGAGTAACGTGAGCTTTTTTGGCTCATTGAAGACAACCCTCGCTGCTGCATTCTGGATCAATTGCAGAGGTTTGACGGTACATGCAGCAAGGCCCGCCAGGAGAGCATTACAATAGTCCAGTCTGGAGAGAACAAGAGCTTGGACAAGAAGTTGGGTTGCTTGCTCTGACAGGAAGGGTCTAATCTTCCTAATGTTGTATAGGGCAAACCTGCAGGACCGGGTAGTTGTAGCAATGTGGTCTGTGAAGCTTAACTGATGATCCATCACAACTCCTAGGTTTCTAGCTGTCCTCGAAGGAGTAATGGTTGATGAGCCCAGCTGTATAGAGAAATTGTGATGAAGCAATGGGTTAGCTGGAATCACCAGGAGTTCTGTCTTCGTACGGTTAAGCTGAAGTAAGACTAAGTAAGTTAAGTAAGTTTAAGTAAGTTAAATATTAAGTAAGACTTTTGCCTCAAACTCATTTCTAAACTAATTTGCTGCTTATTAATATTTAGTAAGGTAGTTGTTAAGTCTAGGTATTGGGTAGAATTAAAGGATCTAAAATATTTCTCATGCAGAACAAGGCATTAAAATGTGCTTTATAAATACTAATAAACAACCAATGTGCTAGTAATATGCATGCTAATAAGCAACTAGATAATAGTGAAAACTGGTCCGTACACTACAGTGTTACTATTATTTAATAGTAGTTCATTATTAAAAGCAAACTCTGTCCTAAATATTTTTCAGTGCAGGACATTGCAGAAATGCTGTGTGCTGTCCTTGAAGGATACAAGATAAACCTGTATGTTTTTCTGTGTTTCTGCTATAGGAAGCAGTTTTGTAGTGAGCATGGGCAGTTTTCTGGATGTCTCCAACTGGTTAAATCCAGCCAAGCTGACCCTGTACTACCAGACCAACACCTCCACCCAGTGGGTGAGAGACTACTGCGGCCAGAGAACGACTGACCCCTGCGAACAGCTCTGTGACCAGGACACTGGTGAGGGAGCACACACACACACACACATCTTTGTGGGGACTTGTTGTCTTATACTTGTACCGTTTATATATATATATATATATAACCCTAACCCTAACCCTATATATATATATATATATACACTAACCTAAACCTACCCCTGCATTTTTTTAATTTCAGATAAAATATTATTTAATTTCAGCTTTTACTAGCCTTTATATGATCAAAATACCCCACAATGGACGATAAACCTGTACACACACAAACACACATACAGTACTGAAGCCAGATTGACACACTTATGGGGAAACACATTTATTTGCTTGCTTGCTTCTGTGGTAATCTGTGGCTCAAGGTCTTAGTTTGCAGGGCGTCAGTGTGATAAGCGTGCCGATGCCTGGGGACCATGGGAATAACACAAGCCCTCTGTGACGTCTCCGGCCCAGGGGCTTATGAGCAACACACTTGACATTTACAGTTATTGTCTAGATTCTGTCTTTGTAGCTGCTCTTTTGCAATATGACCCAGTAACACATGGTGCTCTTTAGACTTATGTATGGGGTAAAATACAGACATTTACAGACAGACAGACAGACAGACAGAAGCAATCAGACCAACATGAGAGCAACAGAATACAAGTGATGTGACAAGTCTCAGTCAGTCTAGCAGAGTACACATAGCAAGCTTTATGAATTATATGAATTAGAAAAAAAAATGAATAAAATAGGTACGTGCTATTAATTGGTCAGGTGCTGATGAAAAAGATCTTCAGAAGGTTTTTTTTTTTTTTAATGGCTGCTCGAATTGTTTCTATTGAGGCAAGTTATTCCCACCAGCTGGAAACATGATGATAATTAACAGCTTTGTAATAATTAAGTTGTAATTCAAACCATTTAAAATATATTAACTTTAAATATAATAACCCCATAACACACTACAGTTAAAATTATAATCTGTTATAATAGTGTTATTCAACACATCAAAACAAGTTTTCCCTTTTTAAGACACACACAAGTTTATTAAAGGGGTCATATGATATTGCTAAAAAGAACATTATTTTGTGTATTTTAATGTGGTTATGCGGTTTAAGGTTCAATAAACACATTCTTTTCCATGTACTGTACATTATTGTTTCTTCTTTATGCCCCGGCTTTCTGAAACACGTTGATTTTTACCAAGCTCATCGTTCTGAAAAGCGAGGTGTGCTCTGATTGGTCAACTATCCAGTGCATTGTGATTAGCTGAGTACCTCAAGCGTGTGATGGAAATGTTACATCCATTAAGATACTGTGATGCCGTCTCCCAGCGCGATGAGAAAAAATCAATAAAACCCATAACAAATGAGGCATTTGTTGCATCCAGTCGGGACATAATTACTGATTATAATGGCTTATACTGTCTTTTTATGCATTGAGTTGCGTACATAAAACAATGTCTGCATTTGTGATCAGAGAAATGACACACTGTCACTCTACACTGGTTAAAACTCACATTTGAATCGCCAGTGGCAAATTCTTTAAATATATAAAAAAAAAATACTTACAGGCTTTGAAGCAAAGACCCATTGTAGGCTATGCAGAACTGCAGGTTCAGGAAAATGTGTGCTAGATTGATTGGCGGCTGGCGGGCTAGAGTGAGGAATTGCCGGTGGTCTTGAGAACAGTGCGGCCGGGGGGCTTGCCACAACCACATATGACGACCCCGGGGCTGGACTCTGGTTCGTCCATGGCTAAAGCCAATCTGGCGATCCACAGCGCAAAGTTGAGGCGCTATATTTCCTCAGTGACCAGCACCGATCAGCTCCAGGCATGACGAAGAGGACATCATCCTCTTTTGGAAGGCCAAACAAAGTAGTTTCGCTTTCACAGTGAAACACACAGCGTCAATACGACGTGTTGGCGGCGGCAACAACAATACTACAATGAGAATAAAAGTTGCGCCTTCTTTCTTTGCGTGAACATTTGGGCGGTGTTATGCAAATATTCCCACACAGTGACGTCAACGTGGGGGCGTGTTTAAATAAAGCGTTTTAGGGGGCCATGGACAAGTCGTAACTATAAAGAACATCTCTTTGGGTTTGAGAATTTAGTCTTTGCAACTTTACAGATCTTCGTTATGCACCAAGAGCTTGTAACACTCCAAAGACAAAGGAAAAATTTTTATTACGTCATGTGACCCCTTTAAAACAAAATGATTTAAAATATACTTTAAAATAAAACATTTAATTTGATATAATGTTCTAAGAAACATAAAGGTGTTTAAGTGCACTGACATTACATTTTATTTAATTAATATTATCTGCAAATACAGTTTTTAAAAATGTACTTTTAAGATTTTAAATGCACTACCAGTGCACTTTCAATACAATTGATTGCACTTATTTTCCACAAGGGAAACGACAGGGACAGAGTTAACTTTTTAGGAGTGTTAAGAATGATTCTGTCTTATGCTAACATGCGTAATTTATGAGTGTTGCAGTTATATATTCATAACAGAAATGTGGTTGTAAATGGCATGTTTTGTGAGTTTATTTCCTGTAAACGTTTCCCATGTGTTTATATACACTGAAATTCAATTACTGTCTGTGGTAATAAGCAGAATGCAGCAGATGATGTCCATGTTGTTCAAATCCACAGTACTCCTTTCATTGTTTGGCCTCAGTCATTATAAATGTCTTTAAATTTAGTTCTGCTTAATCATATAGGTCTGCATTTATTTTTAGACACAGTGAATAATAGAGCTCCTCCATGAAAGCTCCAAACTCGAAGCCACTGTTGTGCGACCTGACATTTAGATGCATTGTCTACCTCTTCCTATTCTCTTTTAACTGGCCTTGAAGGAGGAGAAAAAAAGAATGGTTCTATAGAAGTATGAACCTGTTGAAGTGAAGTGACATTCAGCCAAGTATGGTGACCCATACTCAGAATTTGTGCTCTGCATTTAACCCATCCGAAATGCACACACACAGAGCAGTGAACACACACACACACTGTGAGCACACACCCGGAGCAGTGGGCAGCCATTTATGCTGCGGCGCCCGGGGAGCAGTTGGGGGTTCGATGCCTTGCTCAAGGGCACCTAAGTCGTGGTATTGAGGGAGGAGAGAGAACTGTACATGCACTCCCCCCACCCACAATTCCTGCCGGCCCGGGACTCGAACTCACAACCTTTCGATTGGGAGTCCGACTCTCTAACCATTAGGCCACGACTTCCCAAGTTTTGGATTATATCCCTTTTGCTTTTAGCACAAAACGTTGCATGAGATCACTAATGCACGGTCAATGGTGCTGCATAAAGCCACATCAATAAACACTGCAGATTAGATTCAGAAATGTGAAGGTGAATCTGGAAACCAAGAGGAACGGCAGTCTGAAAAAGTGCAGCATAAGCTAAGTGACTGTGTGTGTGTGGGGTAATGTGTAAGAAGAGGAAAAGAGCATTTGAAAGGCAGAAAGAAAAGATGGATAATGTTATTACCAGGGTGAAATACAGTTCAACTGTTATCGAGGAGACACTGATAGCCACAAACAATGGACAAACTTTTATTGGTATTTACTGAGTCACACTTTAGTTTGGGGACCAGTTCTGTGTGTGTGTGTGTGTGTGCGTGCATCCATCTTATTTAATGACATTTATTTCCTGTTATTTTTCCTCGCTTTATTTATTTATTTGTCTGCACTGTACTTTTCGTTCTTAATTTTCACTTGTACAGCTCATTGAAAGAAAATGTGTTTTTAATATCTGTAAAATAAATAAATTAGCCATTTTGTATAAAGGAACTGTTGCATAAATGAGTGCACCCTTGATTCAATTCAACAAAGCTGTAATATTCTAGTAATTAATATATCTTAGCAGACAATGTGGAGAGGACGGCATCTTCTGTTTCAGGTTCTTGCATTATATCACACAATGGAATTTACCATAAGCACAGAATTAGAATATGGCAGAAAACATTTGCGAATAAAGCACTGTTTCCATCCCATGTGTTCAAAAAAAGAAAAAAAAAGAAAAAATGTCTCTTCCTGGGAAACTGGTGCAAAATATCAATAATAAAAATGAGAGTTGCTGTAAGCAGGGAAGCCTGTGGCTCTTTTTTCCTACATAATAAATGACTCGTGCCTCAGAGCGACAGTAATCTTTCATTTGGTTGCCTGATGTCTGGGAAGTGATCGCGTGCGACAGTTCTGGGAGGTGATTATACAAAATCATTTTGATGATGGACTTCTGTTGAGAACTTTGCCATCTGTTGAGGCAAAGTCACAAGTTTTTTTTTTTTTTTTGATGCACATTGAGATATTTATTTATTATTTATTTTGTAAGTGTCTTTCCATCATATTTTGTTTGCATGTCATATTATTGGATTAAAAAAAAGAAAAAAAAAAGATCTGACTCAGTTGAGTGCGTAAAGTTTTTAAAATATGTGTGCATCTTGTTGTTTCCATTCAGCATTTTTTTTTATGCAATATTCTAAAAGTCACATAGAACCTAGGTGGATGGAAACATAACTATCGATAAAGTACAAATCCCCCTCACCTTCAGCACTCATACATCCCTATATGAGAGTTTCATTGTGGGAACCAGGCACTTCTCACTGTACTCCTCCTGTAACAACACCATAGCATCAAACATCATTAAGTATGGATTCCCAGGATTGTAAATATGGGCTTTGGTAAAGACTAAATGAGTGGATTGTGTTTTGGCTACAGTAGGTGTTTCAGCTGTGGACAACAACCATGCATTTCACTTCTCTGTATTGCATCTTACTCTATGTCAGTCACTCTTTTTATAGCTTCTGCTGACTCTGAGACACTTATTTGGCACTTTTTCCTTTTTTTTTTTCTTTCTCTCTCTCTCTTGAACCACTGTCCCCATTGTGAGGACAATAAATCTCTTTTTAGATCAGTCCCTGCCAAATGGCCTGATCATTGTCAGGATTAAGTCTGGGAATGATTCAGTGGGCTATAACACTTATAATGGTCAAGAAATGACTCCACTTTAACTCGTTTGGTTCAACATGCTTGTCTACTGATTTGTTTAATTTAGATTTATAATAGTAACTTTCAGGAGGGTGTACACATTTTCATTTTAGCACTTTTGAAAATCTTCTCTTAATCTTAACAATTTTGATATGCTTCAATGGCAGAGGTGGGTAGTAACGAGTTACATTTATTTCGTTACATTTACTTGAGTACATTTTTTGGGTAACTAATACTTTTTGGAGTATATTTAAAGATGGGTACTTTTACTTGAGTAAATTTTTTGGAAAAAATCTGTACTTTTACTTCGTTACTGTGGGCTACACTCCTCTCGTTACTTTATCTTAATGCAATAAATGTTATAAATGCTTCAGTTTATTCCAAACGCACCGTCTAATTTTCTGGGCAATGGGCAATAATACAATCACACCGGCGTGAGAACTTTCAGCGAGTCATATCATCAGCTGCTAAATTCAGATCTGTGTTCGCTGGCTGGCGCTGAGCCAGAGATAGATGCGTTTTTACAGCACTATGCATTATAACCAATCACACACGATTCTGTTGAGCTTATGAATGCAATGGCCAATCAGAGGTGTTCAGATGAGTCATCGCTAAAATTCCGGCTCTTCCTTCATTCACTCACTGACTGAATCCCTCTTTCTGGCAAATTCTTTCGTCAGAAACAACAAGGTGCAGATGTGTGTACGAATCGGTAAATAAGATATTGATTTCAGACTGTTAACAGTTTCAGTGATTTTAATGGGAGTTTTTGAAAGTGACTGAACTCTAGACTGTCAGTGAAAATGATTTTTGATAATGTAAATGTTATTTGCTCTCTTTATGAACAATGAAAAATTAGTAGCAGTTTTTATATCACATTAACTTTCAATGTTAAATTCACATTTAATATAAAGTCAGCCGTATTAAAAATATGTTATGGCATGACACCTATATCTGTTACTTAGGTAAACAGACAGATGTTCTGTGACTTAACGGTCATGTGAGGAGTTTTCTCTCTTCTCTGTGTCAGAGGTTATTTATACATATATAATACATATTTTAAAATATAATTTATTTCGTGATGCAAATCCAAATTTTCATCATCTGTTACTCCAGTTTTCAGAGTCGTGATCCTTAAAAATATAATTCTAATATACTGATTTATTACCAGTGCTGGAAACAGTTTTGCTGCTTAATATTTTTTTGGAACCTCTGACATTGTGTTTAGGATTATGATAAAAAGAACATCATTGATAGTAAATCAACATATTGGAATGATTTCTGAAGGATTATGTGATATTAATGACTTAGTAAAGGCTGATGAAATATATATATATATATATATATATATAGGTCCTTTTCAAAAAGTTAGCATATTGTGATAAAGTTAATTATTTTCCATAATGTAATGATAAAAATTAAACTTTCATATATTTTGGATTCATTGCACACCAACTGAAATATTTCAGGTCTTTTATTGTTTTAATACTGATGATTTTGGCATACAGCCCATGAAAACCCAAAATGCCTGTCTCAAAAAATTAGCATATTTAATCCGACCAATAACAAATAAGTGTTTTTAATACAAAAAAAGTCAACCTTCAAATAATTATGTTCAGTTGTGCACTCAATACTTGGTCGGGGATCCTTTTGCAGAAATGACTGCTTCAATGCGGCGTGGCATGGAGGCAATCAGCCTGTGGCACTGCTGAGGTGTTATGGAGGCCCAGGATGCTTCGATAACAGCCTTAAGCTCATCCAGAGTGTTGGGTCTTGCGTCTCTCAACTTTCTCTTCACAATATCCCACAGATTCTCTATGGGGTTCAGGTCAGGAGAGTTGGCAGGCCAATTGAGCACAGTAATACCATGGTCAGTAAACCATTTACCAGTGGTTTTGGCACTGTGAGCAGGTGCCAGGTCGTGCTGAAAAATGAAATCTTCATCTCCATAAAGCTTTTCAGCAGATGGAAGCATGAAGTGCTACAAAATCTCCTGATAGCTAGCTGCATTGACCCTGCCCTTGATAAAACACAGTGGACCAACACCAGCAGCTGACATGTCACCCCAAACCATCACTGACTGTGGGTACTTGACACTGGACTTCAGGCATTTTGGCATTTCCTTCTCCCCAGACTTCCTCCAGACTCTTGCACCTTGATTTCCGAATGACATGCAAAATTTGTCCAAAAGTCAAGTGCTGCTTCTATGTAGCCCAGGTAAGGCGCTTCTGCCGCTGTTTCTGGTTCAAAAGTGGCTTGACCTGGGGAATGCGGCACCTGTAGCCCATTTCCTGCACATGCCTCTGCACTGTGGCTCTGGATTTCTACTCCAGACTCAGTCCACTGCTTCCGCAGGTCTGGAATCTTCCTCAGGGTCCGGTCACCTCTTCTTGTTGTGCAGCGTTTTTTGCCACACTTTTTCCTTCCCACAGACTTCCCACTGAGGTGCCTTGATACAGCACTCTGGGAACAGCCTATTCGTTCAGAAATTTATTGTTGTATCAGTTTCTGTTAGTTTGTTGTTGTTCATTGTTCTTATTGCGAATAATACCAGGCACATTTGCAAGCTGAGCCTGCAAACTATATGCTGTCAGAAAAAAAATGTGCTTCAAGTTTGCAGTGCTCACGTACTGTAACTCTGCTGAAGCTACTGATTCTGTGCATTCATAATATTTTTGCATGGATTTAGCTGTATATTATAGTGTATATTATGACAATCAAACAGTCTTGTATATTCATGGATTGTCATTCAAGTTTATTCAACCATTCGTGTATAACTGTGGCCAGCCTTTGTTTATGTGAGCTGTTCAGAATTATCACTGGACATTTCAAATTTTCAGATGGTGCATATTAAATATGATTCAATATTTCCGGTGTAAAGTAAACTGAATAGTACTTTATTTTAGTAAAATCCTGTATTTCTAGATATTTAGGTATATATTTGTATTTATTTTGAGGTTTAAATGTAGGACTTCTGGGCCTCACTGTATAAAATTCATAGTTAATTGTTTAACCATGCACCATTAAAAATTACTAGGATTTAACAGCTTAAGTAAGTTCTTTCAATAAAAGAAAAAAAAAGTTATACAGATTTTCACATTGAAATTAGTGCAGGCCACAACAACATACAATAAAATTAATTTGTTATTTTCAAATATATATATATATATATATATATATATATATATATATATATATATATATATATATATATATATATATATATGTATAAATATATTCATATTTATTTAAATATGTATTTAATATATAAGGAGGTGGAAGAGGCTCCTCATAAAGGCCACTAGAGTGGATGGTTTGGAGAGCAATCAAAAGTCTATTCAGCGTTTTTAGAGTGATGGTGTGGAATCAGTGATTTGCCTGATGCCAGATGCTTTCTCCCATATTTAAGCATTGAGGATGGCTCTGGAGCTCTAGAGTTATTGTTATGTTAATGAGAGAGAGTTCTAATCTCTCCGGCTCTGTACAGAGAGTGATTTTGAGCTTTTCATCAGCTGAGCGCTCGGTCAAGAGCTGAAGCATTTTGCGTTACTCTCTTCATCTAGTGCTAGTTGAGTCCTCTTAGAATCTCTATGTCATCTGCTCACTCAGCCATTTACATTAGACAAAAATCATATCTAATCAGAATAGGAGCAGAATAAAAAGACACGAGAGGTGAATTGACAGATAGGGCTGTCTGAGGTTCATTGCTTTAACCTTTGTTGTATTTTCTCGATATGCCATGTATAGATGTATTTTATTGCCATATGTAGATTCACTCTACAATGGGATTCTTTTTTGCTTTTCACTTTAACTATGCATGAATGAAGACAGCAGACACACTGCAGTACAAGAACAGACAGTAGAAAAGGAGCATGATGCAGAATTCTTAGGCATAAATACACAATAAACAATCACTCGGATTGTATAAAATTAGATAGCAACTTCTTACAGTTACAAACTGTGTCCTTATTACTGTTTTATTATTATTATTATTATTATTATTATTATTAAAATGCAGAAAAAAATGTTGTGTTGCTGAATGTTTCATATGAAGTTACTATTTAGCATACTGTAATTAATCTTCTCTCAGAACATAGCTATTTTAATAAAAGCAGTTCACTGTAAATATGCATATAGTGCTTATTTGATGTCTATATTCTTTTAAAATCCTTTAAGAGAACTGGGGTTGTAATATTATTGCAGTAGTTAAATACAACAGTTTATGTGTGCTGTCCAGAAACACTAATACACTGGTTTAATGCAAATTAACTGCAGACTAATCAGCTCAGGTTTTCAGCCAAATTGAACAATGATCACAATAATGGTGATCAATGGTGATTTTGTTCACGATGCATATAGAGGCCCAGAATATCACAGCATACTGAAAATCTAATCAAATAAATAGAAGGCTTATAAGATATAAACTAAAACAAAGGAAACAACAACTTGACAACATTTTATATGTTCAATACATATACATTTTCTACACTATTGCAAGATTATTAATTCAAGCAAGTGAATTGATCACATGACTCCTTTACACAGAAGGACAGATCAGTAGATGTATATACAGTACAGACCAAAAGTTTGGACACACCTTCTCATTCAAAGAGCTTTCTTTATTTTCATGACTATGAAAATGGTAGAGTCACACTGAAGGCATCAAGGGCTATTTGACCAAGAAGGAGAGTGATGGGGTGCTGCGCCAGATGACCTGGCCTCCACAGTCACCGGACCTGAACCCAATCGAGATGGTTTAGGGGTGAGCTGGACTGCAGACTGAAGGCAAAAGGGCCAACAAGTGCTAAGCATCCCTCGGGGAACTCCTTCAAGACTGTTGGAAGACCATTTCAGGTGACTACCTCTTGAAGCTCATCAAGAGAATGCCAAGAGTGTGCAAAGCAGTAATCAAAGCAAAAGGCAGCTACTTTGAAGAACCTAGAATATGACATATTTCCAGTTGTTTCACACTTTTTTGTTATGTATATAATTCCATATATAATTCCACATGTGTTAATTCATAGTTTTGATGCCTTCAGTGTGAATCTACAATTTTCATAGTCATGAAAATAAAGAAAACTCTTTGAATGAGAAGGTGTGTCCAAACTTTTGGTCTGTACTGTATGTATATATATATATATATATATATATATATATATATATATATATATATATATATATATATATATATATAATAGTAATAATAAATAAAATAAAAAAAATTACATTTCCACTATTTATAAATGACAATATCTAGTGTAATGAAACAAGTAAAAAAAAAAAATGTGTTGTTTTGTGGTATATAGCTTGTCTGTTTACAATCAGCTTTTAATTAGCAAAAGTAGTTTCACATACCTAAATTCCTGTCATGCATTTATAGTTGAAAATACTTGCAGAGCAATTTGTGTAATAACAGTATGTTTCTGATCTAACCACTGTCTATATTCTTCACCACAATATAACTATTATATTAACATTGTGAGAGATAATTTAATTGCTTTGAGTAAATGAATGTACTTGGATTCTCTTAACATATTCAACTTGTTTACAGCATGCATTTGTGTGTGCAGTATATAATTCTTCTTAAAGAGGAAATATAAATGTGTGGTATTCATGTTATAACATCGGCATTGAAATGGCATCCTTTGTTTACGAGCATATGGTGTGAACACTTAGCCGTGAAATCTGGAGGGTCCTTAAAACTATGCTAATATGCATTAATAGTATTAATCTGGTGCTTCTCGAACATTTCAGGCCAAGCACCATCAGTTAAACACTTATGTCATGATTGCATTGCATTATAAAATACCTAATGAATGTCTTTATGTTCACCAAAGACTTCTAACATCATACATGTTTGAGCACTATGAGAATGAGTAATTCATCACTGAATTTGAAATAAATGAAGAAATGTCTTTAAGTGCTCTGAGTGCCACTGTGCTGGCGTATCTCACAGGTCCTGCCCTGACCGCAGCCTGGCCAAGTATTATCAGATGCTTCTCTCTGTGTCGAGCGAGATGGAGAATTGGCTGATAGAAGCCTCTTGTCTTTCCACACACACTGAATCTGTGAAAGAGTGTTCAGCCGGCCGGGACCGATGCCAGCACAGTCTTGGCCCACAATCAGCTTTTGATTAAACCACAAGGTTATCAGCTCTGATTCTCTGCCCTGCTCTCCTCTCTCATGGGCTGCTTCAGAAATATATGTTTTGCTCACGACTTAATAAAAGCTAGCCAAGCCTCTCTTGTATTCATCTATAAATATTCCTTGTTTTTTCTGTGTCTCCTACACAACTAAAAGAGGACAAAATGGCTCTGTCATTTCATAGTGTTCAGAGTTTATCAGCCCTATTCTCTCTCTCCTACTCCTGTCGATATGCCTCTGTGGGAGTGTAACATGATAACATGTTACATGGAACATGAGGCCCATAGGCGGAATTGCTTCCCTTGGATTGTGTAACACCAGGAAATATTCATCTGAACAACAATATCTCTTTCTCTGTGCCCACTCGTTGAACCTTGAAATCAGAAAATTGCTCATGCAGCCTTTCATGAGAAACTTTCTAATGAAAGCATCTATTAATCACAAGAGTTCAGATATTAAATTGAAAAAGAACCTTGATAATCAGAATTATCCTAGTTGAATATTTTTCATTATCATTTAAAGGGTTCATAAAATGGCCAATTAAAATGTTCTTGATATTTACACATATGAGAGTCTACTCTAGTTTCAGAATGCAAAACTAACTCCCCAGTTTAAAATATGATTTATAATTTTCTACCCTTCTGAAATGCCTGGATTTGAAATTGGGAGAACTGTGATGTCACTATTTCCCCTCGGCTTGCCCTTAACATGCATCATCATCATATGTAATTAAGTGTTTCTGAAAAGCACGTGTGTCCATCAATAACAGGAGTGAAACTGCTGCATTTGATGAGCATCATGAGCTGTGATTGGTGTAGTATGTAGGGAACGTGGTTTACTGCTGTTTCTGCATTAGTGAATGAAGCCAGTGACTAAACCATCAACTTTACACTGGTCCTATTGGCAGCGTGAAAACGTCTCAAAGTTACGTATGTAACCCTGGTTCCTTGAAGAAACGAGACGCTGCGTCAAGCGCTTTGGGAAATGTCCCTGACGTCACGGGCGGGGTGACGTAGTGACCAGGAAGCTATAAAAGCACGTGCCGTGCAGCTGGCTTCAGCTTGGCTCCCAAATGAAGGGGAAGACCAGAGGACTCATAGGAGACGTTGATAGCCTCGACTATCCAACGACTTAGGGTCTGCTTGGAGGCAGAAGAACCCTTTTTAGGAGGACCGTGGCAAACAAGCAAGTGGTCGGATTTTCTCCACAGGGCAGCTCTGTGGACGTATGCGTCCAGTGCTCGCACTGGACACATACAATTTAGCTTTTCCTGGTCTTGCTCCCGAAAGGGAGGAGGACAGAAGGCCTGCAGTACGATAGGTTATGGTGTAACAGAGGGAACCTTCGGAACATAACCCGCTCGAGGGTATAAAAATGCTTTGGCCATACCAGGGGCAAAGTCTCGATAAGTAGGGGCCACCGAAAGGACCTGAAGATCTCCAACTCTCTTTAGTGAGGTGATTGCCAGTAACAGGGCAGTTTTAAGTGTCAGATGTCTATCTGAGATATCTTGTATTGGCTCGAATGGAGCTTTACAAAGAGCCTCTAAAACCACAACCAAATCCCAGGGGGGAACACGGGATCGTACTGGAGGTCTCAGCCTCAGCGCACCGTGGAGGAAACGTGTAACTAGGGGGTGTCTACCCACTGACTGATCTTTGAAAGGGACATGGTAAGCAGCTATGGCCGCCACGTACACCTTTAAGGTGGAGTGGGTTAACCCTACAGAGAGCCTAGCTTGTAGAAACTCCTGAACTGTACCAACTGGGCAGTTAACAGGGTCAAGCTGGCAGTCTTTGCACCATGAAGTGAAGAGTTTCCACTTCAGGACGTACAGTTTCCTCGTAGAGGGAGCTCTGGATTGGAGGAGGGTCTCAACAACCTCAGTTGAGAGACCGGATTCTATGAGCTGTGCCCCCTCAGGGGCCACACCCACAGTTTCCACAGCTCCAGGCGAGGGTGAATTATCGTGCCCTGCACCTGTGAGAGTAGGTCTGTCCTGATCGGTATCTCCCACGGAGAGCCGTCGAGGAGCGAGACTAGACCTGCGAACCATGCTCGGCCCGGCCAGAACGGGGCTACTAATAACAGACAGACCCCATCCCGGTGTACTCTCGCCAGAACTCCCGGGAGCAGAGCGATAGGGGGAAAAGCGTACAGACGAAGCCTCGGCCAGGTCTGTACCATAGCGTCCAGTCCCAGAGGAGCTGGATGAACTAGAGAGAACCAGAGGGGACTTTGCGATGTCTCCTGAGTCGCAAAGAGGTCCACCTGGGCTGTGCCAAACACTCTCCATATCTGCTTCACCACCTCGGGGTGAAGTTTCCATTCCCCGGGCCTCCGCCCCTGCCTCGACAGTATGTCTGCTCCCACATTCAATCTCCCAGGAATATACACTACTCTGAGCGAGAGGAGTTTGCCCTGGGACCACAGAAGGATCTGGTGTGCCAGCTTGTACAAGGGGCGTGAACGCAGACCCCCTGGTGATTGATATAAGAGACCACTGATGTGTTGTTGGTGCGCACCAACACATGGTGACCTCTCAGGTCTGGGAGGAAATGTTTCAATGCTCGATAGACTGCTAGCATCTCTAGGCAATTGATGTGCCATGTCAGATGTCGACCACTCCACTGACCGCGGGCAGGGTGGCCACTCATGACCGCACCCCAACCGGTGAGGGACACGTCTGTCGCTAGCGTTACACGGTGACAAGGAGCTCCCAGCACCGGGCCTTGATTCAAGAACCAAGGTTTCTTCCATATGTCTAAGGCACGAAGGCATCGCCGCGTGACCTTGATAACTCGAAGTGGATTTCCCTTCGGGGAAAAGCCCTTGGACTTGAGCCACCAATGTAGGGGTCTCATGTACAGCAGGCCAAAAGGTATCACGTTGGACGCAGCTGCCATCAGACCTAACAATCTCTGGAATTGTTTGACAGTGAGTGACTGGCCTTCTTTGACTCTCACCACTGATGTGAGGATCGACTCGATCCGCGCAGGAGACAGACGTGCCTGCATCGTGGTCGAATTCCACACTACGCCTAGATAGGTGGTTCTCTGAACTGGAGAAAGTACACTCTTCTTGGCGTTTAGTCTCAAACCCAGTTCCCCCATATGTGCGAGAACGACATCTCGATGTCGAACCACCATCTGCTCTGATTGAGCTAGAATCAACCAATCGTCGATATAATTTAGAATGCGGATGCCCTGCATACGGAGGGAAACCAGAGCCGCATCTACACATTCCGTGAACGTGCGGGGTGAGAGTGCGAGGCCAAAGGGAAGTACTCGAAATTGATAAGCTTTGCCCCCAAAAACGAACCTCAGAAACTTCCTGTGTTGTGGAAGGATGGATATGTGGAAGTATGCGTCTTTGAGATCTATTGTGACAAACCAGTCCTCGGATCTGATTTGAGCTACAACCTGCTTGACAGTGAGTATTTTGAACTTCAGTGGCATAACTGAGCGGTTCAGGTGACGTAAGTCTAAGATCGGACGCAACCCCCCATCCTTCTTTGGAACTATGAAATACCGGCTGTAAAACCCGGATTCCCTGTCTAGAGGAGGGACCATCTCGATGGCCTCCTTCCTTAATAGGGTATTCACTTCTTGTTCCATAACCAGAGCCTGCCGGGGGCCGACTACTGTCGGTGTAACCCCGTTGAACTTCCGTGGTGGATGACCGAACTGAATGCAGTAGCCTTTTTCTATTGTACGCAGGACCCAATTAGATACATTTGGCAGTAGTTTCCACGCTGCTAAATAATCTACTAAGGGAATCAGTCTCTCGAGTCTGACCTCTGGTATAAGAGGCCCCAGAAGGGGCGGCGAGCATCCCAGCTCCGCTACGCTCGCGGGCGGAAATAACTGGGAGCAGCGCTCGCTGGAGGCCACTGCGCGGCGCGGAGGGAGAGATCAGCGGTCTTTCTAAGTTCTTCGACATCTTCAGACTTAATCCCCTCTCCCTTATCAATATCTACCAGCAGGTCAGCTTGATAAGCTTGAAGGACTGCCATAGTAGGAAGGCAAGCCCCAGCCTGACCTGCTGCCACATAACCTTTGCCCACCAGCGATGATGTAACTCTAAGAGGCTTGGTGGGCAATGTCGGAGCCTTTAGAGACGATGCCGATCCAGGGGACAGATAGCCCGCGAGCGTCTGTTCAACCCGTGGCATCGCTCTATAACCCCGCTCTCCCAGCCCCATCACGTTGCCATAATATAGTGAATCAGGGCCAAAGAGGCGGGTCGAATATGGGTGATTCCACGATCTCGATATCTAATCGTGGAGATCGGGAAAATAAGTTAGGCTCAGACGTGGAGGTGGTTGCCTTGGCCGCAGAAAGTGTTCATCTAGTTTGCTTCTCTGCGGCTCAGAATGTTTTCAGCAGGCCATTCGATTTTTAATTTATCTACTGCACGTGTAACCACCTCCAAAAGCTCCTCATACTGGGGTGACAGGGGTGGCGAATCCCCAGCAACCGTCTCCACATCGACCTCCTCGGAGGAAGAGAGGTGAAGAGTTGTTCCGTCACCCTGGGGGGAAGAAACCAACGAGCGTGCTTCCGAACCCAGGGTTTGGGCGCCGGATCTGGCAGATGAGGAAGGAGATAAGGACTGGCCCGTCTCCATTCCCTCTGACAGATCCACCTGCGAACCCCACGAGTGCAGCAGCCGTTCTGACTTGGCAGAAGAGGGGCCAGCACCGCGGGGAATGCTGGTGAAGGCTCCCTCCTCGAATCCCAGGCAAGCCACGCACAAACTGTGTGTATCCCCACTCGTAATGTAGCGAGGGCAGGAAGGAACACTCAATCTATAACGTGGCTTGGATCGCCCTTAATATGTTTGGTCTTTGCTTTTACTTTTGGCATATTGAGCTGTTTTAGCGATCTTTTAATGGCTAAGGGACAGACAACAATAAATAGGACCAACGGGACAGACTTTTGACATGCACACACAGAGCGCTTGCTGACAGACGCGAAGCTGAAGCCAGCTGCACGGCACGTGCTTTTATAGCTTCCTGGTCGCTACATCACCCCGCCCGTGATGTCACGCCCTTCCGATGGACAGATTGCACATGATATTCAGAGTCAGTCTCGTCAGGGACGTTCCCCAAAGCGCTTGACGCAGCTCGAGTTCCTGAAAAGGAACCAATGTTAAGAACACAGAATACAGTTAGCTGTAAAATGGGTTAAATTCATGAAAGTAAAATCATAAAACAACAGATCAATAAATATTAAATGCCAAATAAATGAAATGCTGAGTGAAAGACACCTTTCTTTTGTGCACTTAAAATGTAAGATCAAAACATCTAACTTCACAGTGTAGCAACTTTGCAAAATAATAGTCAACATTTTTCATGCTGGTAACCGGAGTACACTAGAGTGAGTCAAGGCATTCAGAAACTTTGAGGAAAACACATATTGTATATATTGTAAAGAGCCCTTGAATGTTACATGTTATTCGTACAGTTTTCTTTAAGTGTGAACACAAGTCCTTCAAAGAAAGTCTCTAAAAACATTCTGCAACTTTGTTCAAAAAGAATTCAATGACTTCTCTAAGTTTCAATCACATACACAGACTCTCTTCAGATAGCCTAACCTTACATGTCTTCGAAGGACGACCATTTATAGGCAGTCCACCTGCACAGTAGGTCAAATCATCATTGAGAGCCGTTTGATTGAAAACCTCTAAATCAGAATAATTGGCACATCATCTGCAGAACCAGCACTTTATGCTGTAGGAGCGTTTTAGTGCATTTGAACCTTCATTTTTAAAGATTGAAAGGCTCATTTTCTGCCATTTCTAACAGAAGGGCTGCTCCCACGCAGATTTGATGGTGCACGTATCTGGCATATGCATATGCGCGCACAGCAAATGAATTATTAAGCACATTGCTATTAAACTAATTGCTTCTGTTACATCTGAGTGTGCAGTTCCTGCCAGACATTTTTATTTCTTTTTAATTTCTTTTTGTTAAGTGCCAATATTAGGCAGGTCATATATATATGGAGTCCATGAAGAGACATGGTAGTTGAAAAAAACACGTAGTGGAAGGAACAAATATTTTCCAAATCTTATGTGTTCTCTTGCAAAGATATCGGTATTCGGACAAACACTTTACATCTTGCAGTGGTTCATGCAGCTCTGTATATTCTCAGTGGAGCAGTTCATAGAGTTTCATTTTGAATTCGGAGCTTAGATTAAGACATGGTTTTGGGACATTCTAAAACACTTATTTTGGCATAAATAGGGGTGTGACAAAACACTTATCCCACGAGATGAGACACAAGACTGGGTTCACGAGAACGAGACGAGACAAGATTTTTCATTACACTTAAAATCACAATATGTACCTTATATATATATATATATATATATATATATATATATATAGGGCCCTATGAAATCCATTAGATTTATTTCACAATTTCATTTTTTCAAAATGCCTTTCTTTTCAACTCCTTTTTATAGATAAATTACATTTTATTAATTAAAAAGCATGTCTAATTTTATTAAAATCACCAAATTCTGTATTTTAACATCTAATTATTTTAATGTGTAAACAACTTATTTATATATTTATTTTTTCCCTCAGAAATTCTGTGTTGAGTATTTAGACATAAGAAGACATAAAACATTAAATTATTTTATCATTTATCGATTAGTTATTGAAAATTAAGCAAACTTTATTTTATGGCAAACAAAGGGGATTTACTATTAAAATTAAAACATTGAAGAAATTTTGTGTGATTAATCCTTAAAAAAAATAGTTTGTTTAATTTTAGTAGTAGCAGAAGTAGTAATAGTCTGTGTACAAACTACAAAAAAAAAAGGTACCAGACTTTTATTTTGAAGGGTTGTCACTAATACTTTTACAATTCTGTGTAAGTGATATGACACTAGTTTTACTCAAATCAAATGGTAAAATGGTCATGAAGTGACTCTCAGAGCAGTTTTGGAGATGTTGTTCACGTGTTTCCGTCCTCATTTAGTGAGACGACAGACGCTTAAATCACCGCGAGCATCAGGTGTACTTCTGTGTAGAAAATGATACCGCGTGTATGCGCCATTCATTAACAGTGTGACGACCCCGAGTCTTCAGATCCTATTGGATGGAGTGTGGCAGTTCCTGATTGGTCTTCTGTTAATTGTTAATTAGTACCATTATATAAGTGTTACCTGTTGACTAAGACAGGCACTCTGTGGGACTGTTTCTCTGGAGTGGCTCTGGGTTTCAACATGTAAGAGCTTGTTGATTGTTACCCTTTGTTCCCCTTTATATCATGTAGTTAAAGTTCTGTCGTTAGATTTATTTTCCTTGTTTTCCGTTATTATTTATTTATTATTATCATCACTGATTGCTTTTGTATTAGTTTAATACAGTAAAAGTATTTGCATCGATATCCTCTGTTGTTTGATCCCTCTTTTATGTTGCGACTTTAAAATGAGCAGGTCGTAACATAAAATTGGGTGCTCGTCCGGATTGCTACATATAAGTAAATGTATAGTGTTTTTGTGTGCTCACCTTTTGTAAATGAGTAGACTTCAGGTAGTTAGAGTGCTCTCAGCTGGATTTATAATCCGTCCATCAAGGCACTGTTTGTTATTTTAGTTTGTTATTTTTCCTTTCTTATTGTTGAAGGTTATTCTGGTCGGACGTTTTAAGACTGTTGGGGGTACGCTTCGGGATTTTGGTTTGAAATGCCAGTTGTCATTAAGTTTAGCATTTAAATACCGCCCCAAGTCCGGTACACCTTTTAAAGATTAGGTAGGTTTTGTTAGTAGCTAGGAACTGAAGTCTATTGTTTTCAAAAGGTGACACTGTTTTTCCGAATCCTGTGTTTGAAATGACTACCGAGTTAGAAGGTAATTTGACAATTGACTTGTGGTAAGTCTTTGTTTATCTTGTAACGGTGAGGTTTTCTATTTGGAGCGCGCTTGCTGTAGTGATCCCTGGCGAAGTGGCTGATGGGATTTGTAGTTTTAACGTTCTGGATGCATGTGTTTGTGGTGTTTGTTTGCTCTTTTCTCTTTTAACTGTTATGACGTCGTCATCAGTAATCGAGGATTCCTTTGCATTTCCTTCTGAAATCTTATTGGAGAGGTGTACAAAGGAAGAACTTCTGCAGATTGCTGAACAATTTGATGTGAATTTAACAAGCAGTGATAAGAAGCTCAAGGAAACGCTGATGAAGTTGTGAAGAGCGCACTTTCAGAGCGAGGTTTTTTAGAGGTAAGAGCTCAAGTTATCCACCCTGAGGAGTTTGTATCTTCCCCTCTTTTTGATGTCGATCAAAATGCAAAGTTTAGCGACGTCTTTACAAGAGAAACAGTTGTGTGTTGATGCAGAAAAATGTTGCGCTCAACGCAATGTTTGTGCTTTAAAAGAGGAGTTTGAGAATGACTTTAAAATAAAGAAATTGCAACAACAGAGTTACAAAAAATTAAGTTACAATTTGAAAAGGAAAAAGAGGAAAGAGTTTCAGTTGCGGAAACTTGAGTTAGAGCTGAGTGTTAAAACCGATCAAATTCAAAATTTCCTCTGAACCGGTGTTTACAACGCCTGTGTTTGTCTATAAAAACATTAGACTTGTGCCGCTGTTTTTGGAGAAGGAAGTGGAGAAGTAGGTAGAGCACAGGTAGGTAGAGCACAGGTGTATTCCGTGCTGACTACTGCGCAAAGTGCTGATTATGAAATCGTAAAGTCTGCTATATTGCATGCTTATGAATTGGTACCTGAAGCATATCGCCAGAAATTCAGGAGTTATTTGAAGGTTGAGAAGTGCACTTATCTTGAGTTTGCAATGAGAAAAAGAAAAATCTGTTTGATCGTTGGTGTTCCTCTGTAAAAATGATCACTAAGGGACCGTTTAGAGAGCTCATTCTTTTGGAAGAGTTTAAGTTGTGTTCCAAGTACTGTTGCTATGTATCTTAATGAACACAAAGTTACTAAATTGTCTGATGCTCTGCTTATGGCAGATGAATTTGTTCGCACTCAAAGTTCTACTCATTTAAAAGGAGTTAAGCAGGTCAAAGTTGACTGTTTCAGTTAAGAATAAAAAGATGGTTGCACGTCAGAATGTTGTCAACTTCTGCAGATAATGCTTCATTCTCACGTACAAAAGGAGGAATGGTTTGCTTTTATTGTAAGAAGCCAGGATATAAGATTTCAGACTGTGCTGTTCTTAAAAAGAAGGCTGTTAAACCCGTTGGCTTAATTTTTACAAGTGTGAATTTTAGACCTGACAAGCAGAGTGAGCAGATGGATATCACCTAAGGTGGAGAATGTTAAAAACTGTGCTTTTTGGGCCTTTTTTTTTTTTTTTTACTGATGGGAGTGTTTCTTTGCCTGACTGATGTAACGGTGCCTGTTCATATCCTTCAAGATACTGGGGCAGGGCAGTCATTTTTGTTGGAAGGACTTTTGCCGTTGTCTGAACGTACTGCTACTGGATCTCACGTGTTGGTCAGAGGGCTTGAAATGGGCTTCATGGAAGTTCTGTTACACCACATCCACCTTAACTCTGAGGTTCTTGCTGATTTAGCTTCTCATCGGTCTCATTTAAATGAGCGGAATGCGTGGCAAGAATCAAAGAATTATGAGGTGGAGCCTTATTTTATAGCCTTTCCACCTACACCGTAAACACATTCGCGGCAAAGACAACCTAATTGCTGATGCTCTTTCATGGCTGTAAGATAGCTCCGTAGTGTCGAGTATATCTTTCTCTGCTCGTTTTTTTTTTTTTTTTTTTTTTCCTCTCTCTAGTTTTCTCTATGATGTCCTAGGGCCCAGGAGTCTTAGTGAAATTAAGTGGGACTTATGGAGAGGAGTATTAAAATTTGTTGTAAACAACATTTATATTTAAATGGTTGTTTTTGTGTATTTTTTTGTTTTTTCTTTTGTCGGTTCTTTAGACAACCTCCTTTTGGAGTGGGAGGTGTGACGACCCTGAGTCTTCAGATCCTATTGGATGGAGTGTGGCAGTTCCTGATTTGTCTTCTGTTAATTGCTAATTAGTACCATTATAAGTGTTACCTGTTGACTAAGACAAGCACTCTGTGGGACTGTTTCTCTGGAGAAGTTCTGGGTTTCAACCTGTATGAGCTTGTAGTGTAAGTGCAATGACCTTCTTTTGATTAATCAATTCAAAATTTGACAAATTCTGTGACATTCCGCGTTAAACTGTGAATTCTGTTTTTATGACCTAAATAAAGACTACACTGCGTAATTTTCCCACTTAAAGTCAAAGTCACCTTTATTTATATAGCGCTTTAAACAAAATACATTGCGTCAAAGCAACTGAACAACATTCATTAGGAAAACAGTGTCAATAATGCAAAATGATAGTTAAAGGCAGTTCATCATTGAATTCAGTTATGTCATCTCTGTTCAGTTAAATGGTGTCTGTGCATTTATTTGCAATCAAGTCAACAATATCGCTGTAGATGAAGTGACCCCAACTAAGCAGGCCAGAGGCGACAGCGGCAAGGAACCGAAACCCCATCGGTGACAGAATGGAGAAAAAAAACCTTGGGAGAAACCAGGCTCAGTTGGGGGGCCAGTTCTCCTCCGACCGGACGAAACCAGTAGTTCAATCATCTGTTTCCTGTGGTCTTGTCCTGGTGCTCCTCTGTGACAAGGTATTTAAAGGGGATCTGTATCTGGGGCTCTAGTTGTCCTGGTCTCCGCTGTCTTTCAGGGATGTAGAGGTCCTTTCTAGGTGCTGATCCACCATCTGGTCTGGATACGTACTGGATCCGGGTGACTGCAGTGACCCTCTGATCTGGACACAGACTGGATCTGGTGGCCACGGTGACCTCGGAACAAGAGAGAAACAGACAAATATTAGCGTAGATGCCATTCTTCTAATAATGTAGCAAGTACATAGGGTGTTATGGGAAGTGTTTCCGGTTCCGGTTTACCTAATTAATGCAGCCTAAAAATCCTTTAACGGATTTGGATATTAAAAGCATATTAGTATGTTATGTGTATGCCAGGTTAAAGAGATGGGTCTTTAATCTAGATTTAAACTGCAAGAGTGTGTCTGCCTCCCGAACAATGTTAGGTAGGTTATTCCAGAGTTTAGGCGCCAAATAGGAAAAGGATCTGCCGCCCGCAGTTGATTTTGATATTCTAGGTATTATCAAATTGCCTGAGTTTTGAGAACGTAGCGGATGTAGAGGATTATAATGTAAAAGGAGCTCATTCAAGTACTGAGGTGCTAAACCATTCAGGGCTTTATAAGTAATAGGCAATATTTTAAAATCTATACAATGTTTGATAGGGAGCCAGTGCAGTGTTGACAGGACCGGGCTAATATTGTCATACTTCCTGGTTCTAGTAAGAACTCTTGCTGCTGCATTTTGGACTAGCTGTGTTTGTTTACTAAGCGTGCAGAACAACCACCCAATAAAGCATTACAATAATCTAACCTTGAGGTCATAAATGCATGGATTAACATTTCTGCATTTGACATTGAGAGCATAGGCCGTAATTTAGATATATTTTTGAGATGGAAAAATGCAGTTTTACAAATGCTAGAAACGTGGCTTTCTAAGGAAAGATTGCGATCAAATAGCACACCTAGCTTCCTAACTGATGACAAAGAATTGACAGAGCAAACATCAAGTCTTAGACAGTGTTCTAGGTTATTACAAGCAGAGTTTTTAGGTCCTATAATTAACACCTCTGTTTTTTCAGAATTTAGCAGTAAGAAATTACTCGTCATCCAGTTTTTTATATCGACTATGCATTCCATTAGTTTTTCAAATTGGTGTGTTTCATCAGGCCGTGAAGAAATATAGAGCTGAGTATCATCAGCATAACAGTGAAAGCTAACACCATGTTTCCTGATGATATCTCCCAAGGGTAACATAAAGCGTAAAGAGTAGCGGCCCTAGTACTGAGCCTTGAGGTACTCCATACTGCACTTGTGTCCGCTTGCCTGATGTGAACGCAAAAAAAAAAAAATCACATTATTACATACCACCACTGGTGAACGGGCAAGTGCAGTGCAAATATATTTGAAAGGTCTGGGCGAGGGTATCATGATGTTGTCGCAAGACCAGTCAGATCTCGTCACACCCCTAGGCATAAAGTACAAAAACCGTGACAATGGAGGACCTAATTCAGTATTAATAATTTTACTGAAGCAGAATATCTCCGAATATGAATGCAGCGTAGTAATGCAAATTATAACCATAATAAAGAAAATGCTTAAGGTATGCTAATGGACAAAGATGTTAATATTAAAAGACAAAATATGGTATACAGTTTAATAAAATTAAATGGATTAGCACGTTGCTTGCCTGTACAGAGTATGTATTTTTTTAGAAATTCTGTATTTAATTGCCACATGGGCAATTTAGAGCTTTCTGTTCATATTCTGGGCTCATCTGATTGCATGTACAAAGTATAAATTTTTAATTTCTAGAATATTAGATTTTTATTTTTAACACAGTCTTTAGCCATGTTAGGCGTTTTCTTTATATTGGCTTCTGGGGGGGGGGCTTAATGTGCAGTTTAGAACTATTCATATTCCGGGCTCATCTGCTTTCTTCTATGTAGTATATTTTATTAATAAACTGTATACTGAATTCAGCCTTTTTATAGTGCCTTTCTAGTTTATTTCTTTAGCATTTCATATATTTTAGATATTAGTAACAGAGTATAGATATAGACCGTGGTCATTATTCAGAATTTTTTGGACTGCTGAATAAGGGATTCCAGAGAGCCGTTTAATAAATTGCAATAGATTACTTCTATTGGTCATTACTATATGTTCATTACGGTTGGCTGCCAAAGCCTTTCAATCCTCTACTTCACTTTCTCTATTTGTTCCAGTGCAATATGTGCCTAAATGTGCTTGTTTTCATAAGAATAAGCCATGAAATGGGAGCTTAAATGGGATGAATATCATTAGCATAGTAGGTGTACAGATGGGTGCATATTATTTCTAATATTTGCCACTACGGCTCATGACATATGAATGTCTGCCTGTGCAGTTTGTAAAATGACTTCTCAAATTGTTTCTTTTCCCCTCCAACCAGAGCTGGTTTTGAAATAATCTTTCATATTCAAGTGACATACTTCTGTATTTTATCTGATTTCTCTTGCTTTTCAGGCTTGGCCTTTATTGTAATTTGAAGAGAATGTTAGAGTATGTTTTAAATTTCCCAAGCCAATTTTTAGTTTGGTTTGTATTATGAATCATAAGCTTATAAACTTTAGGCAACTCCAGAAAGTATCTTGATTTACATATGCAGGAACAAAGCAGAATAAGAGGCAATGGAAATTATACTGTGTGACTTGTTTCATTGATGACAGGACCATAGACAAATATTAAAGCTTCTTCTGAATATATTAAAATATATCTAATGCATGCTGATTATTACTGTTATTTAAGTTCTTCTTTGTTATCGACGTTTATATAACTCCTGTCTAAAAGAGATTAATGCATACAAATATACAGAATAGTTTTACAGTCTTTCAAAAAGTGAAATCTCTCCTGGAAAAACAAAAAAAAATTAAGTGACAATTCCTTCATCATTTATTCACTCTCATAAAGAAAGCTTGTTTGAAGGAATGAGCATAAATAAATAAATGGTTAAAAAGAAATAGCAAGGTATAAATTAACAATTGTGAGATATAAACTCAATTATAAACCGAAAACAAAGTTTGAATTGCAAAATGTAATCTCTGTAAATGTAATGGAAAGGACTGAGATATATAATATCAGAACTGATTTTAAAAAGTCGCAATTGATTTTTTTATTGAATTATTATTTGGCAAAAATAAGCTTCCATTCTGTGTAATTTCACCATGAATACATGACAATATTTTCCCCATTTGATATTGATATTTAAATGAATTTATATTTTAATATGTTTAAAGTATTTGCGTTATCATACAACATTGTTAATGCTTTCAGTGACTTTCACACCACACATACAATACAACATTATCTTGGTTGAAGTCAAGCCTTTGATTTAAAACATGACATGGACATATTTTCTTGAAATTCACCCCACAATCCCTCTTTCCTAGAGGAGCTGTATCATTCTCGTATCCTAGCATCAGTAGCTCTGTGACGTCTTTCAAGATAGGAGCCGTCTGATAGTGAAGGTGTCAGATACAGAAGCAGCTCTCGCTCTACACACTTGACTTGACTGTATATAGGACAGACTTTGAAAGCCTTTTGTCTGTGTGTGCGACAGCACTGGGTGTCACGTGGACATGCGGTTGATTTGCCAGAGGGATAAATGAACATAATCTGTCACTGTGTTGTGCTCTCTGCAGGGGAATGCAGCTGTCTGGAAGGTTATGCCCCTGACCCCGAGCATAAACATCTCTGCGTCCGCACAGATTGGGGCCGCAATGAAGGGTGAGTGCTGCAAACCACTCTGTCAACGCCTCACAAATAGGCCAGACTAAAAGCCAGGGCAAGAGAAAGACTGTAACGCAGAGAGAGATGCGATTCATCACCTCACCTCATGCCAAGTGTAGTAACTCCTTTTCCTGACTCTTAATGAACTCACTCGAGCAAACCGCTGTCTAATAAAACAGCAGCAGAACTTTCAGCCCAGACATCGACTCCAGACTGAGACTTAAAAAAACATGGGACAGTGCTGCATACAGTATATGATTTAGAAACTGTAGTCCATTTCTGATTACAAACTGCATGACAGAAATTGCTGCTAATAACGTAATCTATTACATTACACATTTGAGGTAATATAATTGAACTACTTTAAATTACTTGTTGATGTATTTTAACCCAACTTGTTTATTACATTGATTTGAACAGGATAATCTTCTACCATATGGATATAAAAATGCAAGATAAGAAAATATGTTCTGTTTATTGTCATTACATGATGTTAAGGTTTCCCAAACGGGCTTTCATGAAGAAACTGCAGGGGATTTGTGAGTACAGTGCAGTGTCGTCACGTCCGGTTTCGATTAGTAGTGTAAAAAAATTTCCGCCTGCATTATGTCAATGGGCTGCAGCCGATTTCGATAAGAGTACTAAACTAGTTTGGTTGAACTTGACAATAAACATCAGTGTTTCAGATGGTCTATTTAGCTTTAGACGATGCGTACCAAATGTGTAATCTTCCAATTGAACATGAAATATTATGTATCAAGCGAAGTGATTGTCAGCGTTGCTGGTGTCGCCACAGTCATGAGATAAATGACAATCTGCCCGTGGCTGCATTTATTTATAATGTTATTGTTTTTATTATTGTGCCATGTTTTTTATGATTAATCTCCAATGCAGTCGACAATATATTGCTATCTCTTCACTGCGCTCAAACCCGGATGATATGACACATTTAAGCACATTAAGCTGGGCTGAATAATATAAATATATTTGAACAAGCCCAATTTGATCTAATATGTAATAATTGTATTGGGAAGTAAAGTGACTGAAAGCAATGCTAATAATCATCACATCAATTTTATTTTTAATTCCCTCAGTGGCTTATATAACCATGTATTACTGTGTCTTCGGAAGTCTTTCAAACACTGCAGCATCCTAGCATCATAAAGGACTTTTTGCCAGTTCAGATAAGCGCCTCGGACATTTCCATCAGAAAATGTGAAACCGCAGTTCAAGGTTGTGCAATTCTGAGCCTGGAGGGCCATCATCACCTGAAGTTCTGAGTAACCCTGAAGACCCTGATTAGCTGGTTCAGGTGTATTAATTTATGGTTGTAGCTAAACTCTGCAGGACATTGGCCCTCCAGGAGAAGGATTGGACACTCCTGATTTAGTTAATTTCTGTTGCTATTATTGTTTTTAAGCTTAAGTTATTTTTTAGCTAAAACCCTTTGTATTAATACTCAAGCCTTTTTGTGTGTTCGTCCCACAGTCCATGGCCTTACTCAAACCTGGAAAGAGGTTACGACCTTGTCACAGGAGAACAGGCTCCAGAGAAGATTTTCAGGTAAGAACCAGACCTCGCCACCTGCCTGTCTTCCAAAATAAGGTCCCATGCTGAACACAGCAATCCCCGGGTTGTCCCAGTCCAGGCAGGGCCTCCCCGCCTGCTGTCAGTCACCCTCATATTGAACACAGGCCTTCACAGATGGCCTGCGGGGCAGCACTGTGGGTTTCCTGATAGGATTTGCCCTAGGCATGTTCCACCCGAAAGACGAGGGAGTCTCACCAGAGCCCTGGGCTTCTTTCTGTTTTAAAGCAGGGTCTAGGGCCACTGAGAGTGTTTAGTGGCTCCGTATATTTATTTTTCATGTCTTTGAGAACATGGTGGCGATAGAAAGGGAACGAGGACAGGTCACAAACCACAGCATGTCACTTTGGATTTCTGGATGTTTCTGTCCTGCAGGCGTGACAGTCTGAAAAGCTTCTGCCCTTAAAATATCTGATGTAACTCGTCACATGGATTGCAGAATGCTTGACTGCAGTCTGAATGATGCATGTTGATATTTCTAACCAAGTACATTGGAAATATGACTTTTCCTACATTTCTGCGAAACTTGAAATACAAGTATATTTTGTGCCACTTTTCAGATGACACGTCCACGAGAGGCGCTATAAGCAAGTACATTTACATATACAAGTACATTTAGCAAAAAGAGCTACGTGCTTTGCTGTTTCATGGCACTAAATAGTGTCTTCAGTTTTCTCTGAAACATTTAAACATGATTGTTGCAACACTTTATTATGATAGATAGTGCACTGCAATTCGGAAATTAAATGTTCAGTGAGCAGTGCTGCAAGGTTAATGCATTTTGTGTTTGAAAATAGTGAATTGCCAACACTAAACACTGTTAACAAAGTAAAAAAAAAAAGCCTTTGTTGAAAAGAAAAGAAAAACATGCTATTTTAGTTTTCTAACAGCCAAGCGCTTCACGTTGCAAGTGCAATGCTGTACCAGGTGCGCTTCTGAGAAAATTCACTCTGTCAGAATATTATACATATGGAGCTGCTTATGGGATGCAAACATCAAACTGTATTCATTTAAAACTAATCCATTATGACAGGGGCGATTCTAGGATTTTTTCATCTGGGGGGCACAAGAGGGGCCACGATTAATACAGAGGGGCCAATCTTGTGTTGTTTGAACTGTATATCCAAATCATTTCAAGAGTTCAGTAACCTTTAAAATCAGTAATAAACAGTGATACCCTATTATATTTTAATAGCAGTTATTCACTGCTCTTAATCAAAACAATCAAATACAATTTGTATTAACTTTTCACTTTACAAAAGTGAAAGAAAAACTGTAATAAAAGAATCCAATGTTTGAACAGTGTACAACTCACAAATAATAATAATAATATAATTTATTTATAATAGCCTTATATATATATATATATATATATATATATATATATATATACAGTCGTGGCCAAACGTTTTGAGAATTACATGAATATTGGAAATTGGAAAAGTTGCTGCTTAAGTTTTTATATTAGCAATTTGCATATATTCCAGAATGTTATGAAGAGTGATCAGATGAATTGCATAGTCCTTCTTTGCCATGAAAATTAACTTAATCCCAAAAAAACCTTTCCACTGCATTTCATTGCTGTCATTAAAGGACCTGCTGAGATCATTTCAGTAATCGTCTTGTTAACTCAGGTGAGAATGTTGACGAGCACAAGGCTGGAGATCATTATGTCAGGCTGATTGGGTTAGAATGGCAGACTTGACATGTTAAAAGGAGGGTGATGCTTGAAATCATTGTTCTTCCATTGTTAACCATGGTGACCTGCAAAGAAACGCGTGCAGCCATCATTGCGTTGCATAAAAATGGCTTCACAGGCCAGGATATTGTGGCTACTAAGACTGCACCTAAATCAACAATTTATAGGATCATCAAGAACTTCAAGGAAAGTGCTTCAATTCTTGTAAAGAAGGCTTCAGGGCCTCCAAGAAAGTCCAGCAAGCGCCAGGTTTGTCTCCTAAAGAGGATTCAGCTGCGGGATCGGAGTGCCACCAGTGCAGAGCTTGCTCAGGAATGACAGCAGGCAGGTGTGAGTGCATCTGCACGCACAGTGAGGCCAAGACTTCTGGAAGATGGCCTGGTGTCAAGAAGGGCAGCAAAGAAGCCACTTCTCTCATAAAAAAACATCAGGGACAGATTGATCTTCTGCAGAGAGTATAGTGAATGGACTGCTGAGGACTGGGGCAAAGTCATATTCTCCGATGAAGCCCCTTTCCGGTTGTTTGGGGCACCTGGAAAAAGGCTTGTCCGGAGAAGAAAAGGTGAGGGCTACCATCAGTCCTGTGTCATGCCAACTGTTGTGAATTCTTTATGGTTTTTCTCTTATTGTCCGTAATTTATTCTGCTAATGTGTTAAGTTAAGGAAGATGCGCTATACGTAGTTTGAAGCAGATACGATTCTAACGTAAGTGAGGTATTCTCTGCTACGCAAGCGCAGCAGCCGGAGTTTTTGTAGCTGGAGTTTCATAGCGTGTGCAGACTTTCCACTCGTGTGCAACATCCTTGAGTGCAAGTTAAAGTTACTGACAAAGTAAGTTCATAACACGATTCTATGTTTAATGCGGAATGTTTGTGTGTGCTGCAACTATTTCTGGCACTAAGCCAATATTGCCGCTGTTTTGTATAATTATCACCTATAATTATGATCTGTATAATTATCAGCGCACTCGCGCTAGCACGTACGCTAATACCACTAATATTTGCAATATGAATATGTTTAATTCTTCCCCTTATGTGTATAATCCTATATTTTACAGTTTGTTATCTGTTGTTATAATAATGCAGCATAATGTGATTTATGCTATTATATTTATTTCCATAGTTTATATCCTTTCTATCTTAGTATTGTAAGTGGATATATGAGAGTTGTTGATAATGTTTCATTTGTAATTTACTGTTGAATCATAACAGTATGTAGACAAGTCATTTATTTGTTTATTTGTTTATTACAGAAACTACCTCCGTTGTATACTGTCATGTGTACAAGGTTGAAACTTGCACAAAATAAAAGTGGAAACGAAATCTGATGACTCCTCCCTGATCAGAGTACTGAAGTGGTTAACACCATTAAAAACTAGCAATCAGTGGGGCAATTCCCAACACCAACAGTAAAGCATCCTGACACCATTCATGTGTGGGGTTGCTTCTCATCCAAGGGAGTGGGTTCACTCACAATTCTGCCCAAAAACACAGCCATGAATAAAGAATGGTACCAAAACACCCTCCAACAACAACTTCTTCCAACAATCCAACAACAGTTTGGTGAAGAACAATGCATTTTCCAGCACGATGGAGCACCGTGCCATAAGGCAAAAGTGATAACTAAGTGGCTCGGGGACCAGAATGTTGAAATTTTGGGTCCATGGCCTGGAAACTCCCCAGATCTTAATCCCATTGAGAACTTGTGGTCAATCCTCAAGAGGCGGGTGGACAAACAAAAACCCACTAATTCTGACAAACTCCAAGAAGTGATTATGAAAGAATGGGTTGCTATCAGTCAGGATTTGGCCCAGAAGTTGATTGAGAGCATGCCCAGTCGAATTGCAGAGGTCCTGAAAAAGAAGGGCCAACACTGCAAATACTGACTCTTTGCATAAATGTCATGTAATTGTCGATAAAAGCCTTTGAAACGTATGAAGTGCTTGTAATAATATTTCAGTACATCACAGAAACAACTGAAACAAAGATCTAAAAGCAGTTTAGCAGCAAACTTTTTGAAAACTAATATTTATGTAATTCTCAAAACTTTTGGCCACGACTGTATATATATATATATAGCCTTATTTATATAAATGCAGAATAACATGAATAATTCATAGAAATAAATACACAATTAATTAATTAATATAACTAATATAAATTTAATATAATAAATTGTTTTTGTTTATTATCCACATCCCATTCAATTTGCATAGCAGCAGTTGCAGTAAATTTGCATTGATGAATAAACAAAATCTACTTATGTCAAGGCTAATTAATCTTGAGCATATTGATTTAAAAATATTATATATCCATACTTTGTTAGATAGCTACTTGTTCAAAAAGGTAGCTTTAGTTTAACATGTAAAATATGTGGATCCTATAGAAACAGTTTAGAATAGCTTAATTAGTCCAGTGTTATTTTAGTATTAGTTATATATTTTGCTATTTAATCATGCATTAAATATTTATGTATGATATTTGCGGACATATGATGAACATATGATAAAGCCAGGTGCTAAATTATTTTTTTCATTTTGATTATACACACAAGATGAAAAAAGATGTTCAGAGGGATTTCAGCATATTTATATATTTTCGGCATATTTATTTATTTTTTATTAAAATGTCTCATTAATCAGGCCAGTAATGATTTAGTAACAAATCCCTCTGGAGATATCTTTAGAATACAGAATATAAGTGTATAACTGGAGAGTTTGGTGCACATAGCTGCTACATAGGCTAAGATGTTTGTACTGAAGAATGACAAAAAACCTCATTTTGAGAAAACGGCATTTAAAGATTTGTAATGTAAAAGCTAATTTTTTTTTAGTGGAAACAACTATTTACAAACACAATATCTTGTCAAATCCTTAGCAATCAACAATACAAACCAACTAAAACACATCAAAACCTATAACTCAGCATTTATGGCCTTCAACTAAACAGAAAACAGTCAAAAACACTGTGGAAATGTCAGAGCGTCACGTGATGCGTCTGAATGAATCACGTTGTCGGAAATTGGAATCAGCCAATGAGATTCACTTTTAGTGTTAAATGCCCCATTGTACTTTCACAATTGGTTGCTGATGAAAAGGAAATGACCATATTTGGATCCGAGAACATTGTACGGGAGAGAGAGCTAGAGAGAGAGCTTTCCAGGGTGCAGACAGCAATCGCGGAGCACCATGGTGATTTAGAACGCCAACTGAATTTATGAGAAATCTACAGACGCAAATAGACTAAAGGTGTAGTAAAATAAAGACCTATATGTGTATTTTGGACTTTTTTTCACCACAAGTCTGAAAGAAGACATGTTATTGAAGACAAACAGCCCCAAATCTCAAAATTGACCAGTAAAAAAACGATGTTTTTGCATGTGTCTCACCCATATAGACTGTAAAAAAAAGTCTCAAGTGTGGAGAGTTAGATAAACATCATACGATTTGTTTCGTCACCTCACTTAAGTGAAAAAAGTCGCTAATCGACTACATGATTCAATAATGACTTTATTAGAATTGTAATTCTACTTTTTTTAAACCATTGCTTTAAATTGCGTTGTTGCTTATATCGGCGCGTTCGGCAGAAAAATAAGTAAATCGTAACGCAGTAAACCCTTTTTACATTCAGCATCAGAGGAGCATAGTAAATATAATGATTAGCATGTTGGTCTGCTCTAGGAGATAACATCATCATCGAACCTGGTCTGTCTAACACCGAAAGACGTTAACGTTAGTACCAAACACTTCTTGCACTGCAACAACTCGCTAATCGAAAAACATAAGCTATATAAAATAGATCAACTTACCGTGTGCTTTTTTTCGTTGGAAAACAGCAGCTCGCTATTCTTGGTCTTCGTTGAGAAGCATCGCGACGCAATCATGAGTTATTTACTAAACTGAAAGATTATGATTTGAATTTGTAAAAGTGACAGACAAGTAGAAGGGTGGGGACACACTGGGGGGCCAATCAGTTTTCAGGAGGGGCCAGTGCCCCCATGGCCCCTCCCCTGGCTACGCCACTGCATTATGATAAGTGTTTTGTTCTCATACAGTCGTGTAGCATAACACAGAATCAAAAGTTGTTGGCATTTTACTGGAAACTGCAGTGAAATGTTTGTATGAAAGGCAGGCAGAGTCAAATATTCCGTTTTTATGCTTTAAGTGTTATACACATAAAAGTGAAACATATCAGGATGAGAAAGAACTTGTGTGTTAATGCAAAACATACCATTATTTACTTTTTTGTGCATGTTTTGATATATACTGTTACTGTGATGTACAATAACTCATAACATGCTATGGGATTTTGTCATGCAGTCCACCCATATAGTTTAAGCCATTTTAACTAAAACTAATAATGCATCTTACACTAGACAATAAGCTGATGTGATGACAGTATCTCACATTGATTCGCTCTATTAAACTCTGTCTCTCGTAATTAACTATATATTATTTTCAGACTACAAGCCTTAAGGTGTTTTTTTTTTCATCTTTGGTTCTAAACGTGAAGGTGAAAATAAATGTAATTTATATCATCCATTCACTCCTTACTCATCCAAGCTGTCATCAGTCTTAACCACCTGACGACTCAAGCCATTTAGTTGAGCTGGCAGGAGTTGACTGATAGTGGACTGAGGAAAGCAATCGATGCCCTCTGAAGTGTCGATTGATGGGCCGGAGCAAGGTCTGGGCTAGCGCTGGCTTATTTATGAGTGGAAGTATGCATTGATCCTGAAGTAATTCAGATGTGCTTGTCTATATCCAAGGTCAGCGACCGGCCAGACTCAGTTCCCACAAGTGTGCTGGAGCCGCATGTAATCATACAAATTTAATTCACAGAATATCAATTCACTGGCTAAATTAATATTATATTACCTTAACAATTTCAGCTCTTCAGTTACCTTGACAAAATGAATCAATATTATTTATTTATTTATTTATTTATTTATTTTATTTTTATTTATTTATTTATTTATTTATTTATTTATTTATTTTATATTTATTTATTTTTTTATTTTTTTATTTATTTTTAGTTAAGCAAGATCTTAAAAAATCATAATGCTTTTCAAAATCTTCAGTAATAGACAAAACATCATAGTCTGCAGTCTCTTCTGGTTTGTTTGATTATAAACTTTATTGGGATGAGTACAAAAAGAAAAAAAAAAGATATATATATATATAAGATTAATTGAAATTAAGATTCTAGACAATGCAGTCATATCCATTAATCTGCATTACAAATAAAGAGTTGTTATTATTATTATTATTTAGTTTCAAATAATATTTTCATTTTTATTCATTTAGTTTCTAATAGCTAGTTTATATATAT
The DNA here is from genome assembly GCF_963082965.1 of Carassius carassius. NCBI lineage: Eukaryota > Metazoa > Chordata > Actinopteri > Cypriniformes > Cyprinidae > Carassius > Carassius carassius. Next base: position 3,826,975 of record NC_081758.1, on the reverse strand, counting down.
ATATACACACACACACACACATATATATATATATATATATATATGTATGTATGTGTGTGTGTGTGTGTGTGTATATGTGTATGTGTGTGTAGCTATATTTTTTCAGTTTTAATTATAGTAATTGTATTTGTTTTATTTGTTTAAAATAAAAAACAACAATAATAATAATAATAATAATAATAATAATAATAATAATAATAATAATAATAATAATAATAATAATAATAATAATAATAATAATGTTTTAATTTTGGTATTATTTTAATTAACAAAATAATTTTTTTAAATAGTTTTAGGAAACAAGACTAGCACTGTCACCCTCTCTTTGACCTTTACTGTGTCTTTAAGACGTCTGTATGTAAATGATTTGTGGTATGATTGGCTAAAACTCTTTGCATGCCAAATGAGTCGCTGTGCTCTTTTACAGGTTGTGGATTTGCCGCCAGGTTCTGAAATGAAGAGTGTGATTACACTGAAGTCTTTCCTTGTGAAGAATATGACAAACCCTTTGCTGTTTTTTTTATCTGCTGTATACTTTCAATGTCTTTTTTATTTCACTAAAGACCTTTGGATACATCATTAGCACACAACTACTGTCTAGTGTGATGGTCTTTATTTGTGCATGCTGTGGAGAACAGATCTTCTCTTCTCTCGTTCAGTGTGGCTTTCTTGTAATAAGCAGCTGTCTTTATTCGGGCATGTTCCACAGGGTCATTGAAATTCAGCTGACACGTTACGCTCTCGTGTCCCTCCTGCTGCAGGTCATCCTACAGTCTGGGTCAAGGCCTTTGGCTGCCAGTCAGCAAGAGCTTTGTGGTACCTCCGGTGGAGCTGTCAATCAACCCTATAGCCAGCTGTAAGACAGACGTGTTGGTGACAGAGGACCCTGGAGAAGTGCGGTGAGTTAATCACAGCTCAGCTCAACAAGACTGAGAATGGCTATAATAAGACACAAATGTGCCACTGCAGTAATTGATAAAGCCTGATCTGCATATTTACATCTACTGTGTATATAGTGTGTGTGTGTGTGTGTATATATATCATCAAGTATATTAGCATTGCTTCATTTTGTGTTCTTGACCCAACCAACATAATGTTATTGCACAAACTTTATTTTGTAAATCTCTGATCTCACTGTAAGTGGCTGAACTCACGTAGTAGGTATCAAAGAGTATGTGTCTTATTCACTGAATTCTTCTTCTTCTTCTTCATATATATATATATATATATATATATATATATATATATATATATATATATATATATATTGTAATGCAAATATTATGAGAACTTTCCATTTTATCATCCTGCAATCTTTATAGGAATGTTACTTATTTCTAGATGTTCTGAAACTGGAAACATTTAAAAACATGTAGTTGCAAAGATACTTATAGTGAGTAGAATGATGGACTACTGAGGCAAAGTGTAACCAATAACTCTGAACAAATGTTCTATTAACATTACTGGAAGAACGTTTGTTCATAACTTTGAGTTACGTGTAAACATTTTGAGAGTATTCCAAGTTAGCACTGACTGTAATTCCTCCCTCAGCTTTCAACATGTACATCATTTTCATTGGTGAGCTTGTATTTATTTGACATGTATTTAATCATTTTAATTAACTATTTATTTGACTTAGGTTCGAGTTATTTTTTTTTCAGAAATAAATAAAAAAGTTTCCTCCAGTAAATTTCTGTGCTACAGTAAGTGAGATGTCCCGTTATGAATAGATTTCCCTTTATCTGACACTTCTTTCTGAAAGCCCCACAGCTGCTGTTGGCTGAAATGTCCTCAGGGAAACAAGCTATTTACAGTATTACTTTTTCACAACCAAGCTGTTTTCATCATTATTGCATTCTCAACATATGCCAAGCTGTTTTCATGGTGTCAGCATGTACTCTAATATGAATCCGGTATAGACTAAGAGCAGGGGCTTCATAAACCTGTTTATTTGTGTATTTAAGCACAAGTGACAGCCTGGGTATAGTCTGGTGTTATACTGGTAGTTTCTGATTCTGATACCTAACACCCTGGCGCACACACACACACACACACACACACGGACACACATCTGGTTTGCTGTCCTTGTGGGAACTCTCCATAGATATAATGGTTTATATGAACCACAGTGACAGGTGTCCCCATGAGTCGGTGTTTATTCAGGTTTAATTCCCCACTGGCATAAAAGAGAGAATGTGGATGAACCTGGCAGACATCGGGAGGAAAGAAAATGCTTTCTTCTCGATGCTCAGGTCTCGCCTTCTGAACTTTTAGGTATTTCCGTTGAGACGGCGATTTGAGAAGTTCAGGGAGACGAAGGCGCGCTCTGCTGCTTTTAGATCCTTCGTTCCACGAAGGTCCAGGTCTGAGCCCGAACAACATAGAGGTCCTGGCCTGTCTCGATCTGAGGATCAAAGACGGGCACAGAAGGCTAGTGTCGCAACTCGCGCTCCTCCCCCACCTGCGGGCAGGGGTTAGAGAAATCGTGGGTCACGAGGAGGTAAGCAGAACCTAAGGGGTATGATCTAGACAAGGCAGCGTTCTCGTCCGAATCGGAGTGATACCGAGGTATCTACTCGTTCCCTTTGGGGATTTTTAACCCTCTGGAGTCTAAGAGGTTATCAGGAGAAAGTAGCCTCATAACGCGTATATGCGTTAATCGACTTAAGAGGGTTAACTTCTGCTTTTATCCTCCCCTTCCTAATTCCCCTGTAACCACCAGCTCTCCACCTGATCGAAGTTAGGTGGAAACCTCTCGCATAACAGTCTCTTATGCTGGACCTATAATGTTGTTATGGTTCTATGTTCATAGCAACCACCTGACTGATGGTCCAGATTAAAGGAGGCGCCCCTTGAACAGGGCTCCAGCGCAGGAGGGGGGGTGAGTAAATGTAACCCTCTCTGTATATACTTATGTGTATTAAATTGCTGGTGGTTACATGTCTACTAATAAACTCTGTGAGTTTCCTTTGCAGTGCTCAGTTACAGTGTTTACTAAACACTCGCCAGCACCAGCCATCCGGCTTCATGTTCCGGTATAAGGCGGCTGAGATCACAGGTTTCTGAGGGAGCCTCCTTGATCATCAGGCCTGGCACAGCACTGCAGGGAATTTCATGGATGTCCGGCCAGGTCACCCCGAGGGGTCTCCTGACCGCTTAGGGGTGCTGTCGCATCTAGCGGGAAGTGGAGGTGGCAGTTACAGAAGTCTTCTTGTATATGCTGCCTCACGTGATGCTCCCCTCGCCCGAGGTTTGTAAAACTGAGCTTACCTCTCCCGTGAGATTCAGCTCCTCTGCGATGCTTAGGAACCTTTAAGTACACACGCTAAGCTTTGTGTACTTTCTCAAAACCACATGGTGGTCAGTGTGCACGTGAACACTTTGCGCACTTTCTAAAAATCCACAAGTGGTAAGTTTGCACGCAAGACTCTGCAAACTTTCTGAAATCGTGTACGATAAGGGTTACGCGCTCCGCTTCGTTCCCTTTCTTGAGATGATTAGAACTTGGTTCCTTGGGCTCCATTCAGCCAGTGTGTATTTGTTTATACACTTCAAGCATCGCTTCCCTCAACATTAGGGGCAATTTGGCTGATTCTCGTGGTAATTTAGCAGCGCTCCCCTTTTTCCAAAAAAGGTTCGCCTATGAGCGCGCTACTCTGAGCCTGGAGTTCTCCTCTCATATGAGACTGAGTTCTCTGTTTTTTCCCTAGATCGCTCCAGTATTGTTTCCATAGATCGAGTTGATGACTCTCAATCATACTGTTTTGAGATGCAACATTCCATCTATGAGCTGCTCTATCAGAGTGCCACGAGAGCCCCTCCTTAGAACAGTATTTGAAAATCCATGCTATGGGAAGTGTGCACGTGAAGTCCTTGCACACTTTCTGAAATCCAATCTGTCGTAAGTTCACACGCTAGTATTCTGCATTTTTTCTAAAATCCTATATGGTGAGGGCTTCGCACAGTTGCTTCGTGCCCTTTCTTGAGTTGGTAAAAGGCCCGTTCATCTTGGCGCCACTCCACCTATGTATCCTCGGATACCTATCTAAACAGGGTGTTGCTACTAGAGAACTGTCGAGACAGCTCTTTCAGCAAGCTCACACGTAAGCTAGCGGTAGCCCCTGTGTGACAGGCAAGACTTGGTAGAAATGCTAGGATCTTAGCCATATCCCTTTAAAGGAATCTTTCCTGATTCCAAGCCTTCAGCTCTACCCTGGGCCGAGGCCCTTACAATTAAGTTGGGTATGTAGCTTAGGCCTTTTGGCCGTAAGGGGTACTGTCACAGACAGCCGTCTAAACATCCCAGGGGCAACTCCCATGGAAATGGTAGAGCTGGTACTTAGTGCTCGCCATGATTCTGGCCTGCACTCCCCTCAGCATGGCGGCGTGGGTATACTGTTCCCCAAAGCGCCACCTAGAGGACGCAGTTCGAAGTTCCCTCGAAAGGGAACTGTCTCAGGTTACGTATGTAACCATAGTTCCCTGAGTAGGGAACGAGACACTGCATCCTCTAGCTCCCTGCCATGCTTCAGACGCAAGCTTCAGACGAAGAAGATAATGATGTGCTCTCCCGGTGCTAATTTATTTGCATTAAAAAATTATGAGGGAGCACTGAATGGTCATGATGCTTTGGACTAAGAGTGTTAAAGCACAGGAAATTTATATCCTGACAAGTTACAATTAAATGATTTTTTTTTCTTCTTTCTTGATACAACAGTAAATTTGTAGTTAAAAGCCTGCCAGTGAAGGAATTATGTTCTCGGTTGCAAGTACATTCCAGAAAATGTAAGCAGTTCTGGCACACTTAAGTATTATCTTTGCCAAATAAGTAAAGCGGTGTGAATGTTGTTTAATCTTGCACAATAGTTTTACTTTCCATTTGATGTCTGGAAAAAGGATTATATTCATTTCACACAAAACATTTTCTCTCTTTTATCCTCTCATACACTTAGATTATTTCTGAGCTCTGATGATGAATAGCATTCATCAGCATTTCAGTTTCAGCCCAGAATGAGGTGGCCGTGACTCTGGCCTTTGGGAAGTGGGGACAGTGACCTGTGATTGCTTGTATCTGAGTTCCTCCAGAATGGAATTGAAGCTGGCTTTGCTCCAGAAGTGTTAGTATGTGCAGCTCCGTGTCTCCTGATACTCCAGAGGTTATCTCCATCCTGAATGGAGTGACGCATCACAGCACTCAGGAAAGTAAACACTCCTAATCTCCTTTATGCCACTGGCTTAATACAGCTGTCAGCTGCAAGAGAGGTCATATGAGCCTGTGCAATTAAACCCAATCTTCAAGGTTTAGGAGACACGGTTGTGTCCCCTTCGACTCTAGTTTGAAAAGATGCAAGCTACTCATAATTTAAAGTAGTTAAGATAAACTTCAAACAAATACTGAGCTGTTTGTATACAGGCCATCAACAGAAGAGGATATTTTTTATTTTGTACTTCCTTGTATTCCTGTGTTTTTGTTCCCAGTCATTTGTTACCATGGACACTAATTATGTTGCACACCTTTTGTTTATGCATCAAATAAAATTTACAAAAGTAATTCTATTAAAATAGAAGTTATTAAATGCAACTGTCTGTACTTTAATGTTTCAAATATCTTTTGTTAAAATGAAATGTTAAGATATGGGTTAATTCATATTCTATCGTTATTCAGCATAACAGACATATTTGTGTAAAAATGAAACATACTTATTTTTACCTGTACTTATTAAAATATATCAAAGAATAAGTAATTGATCATTGCGGAAAAAAAGGTAAAAACTTTATGGTTTGAATGATTGTGATTTGTTTTCTAAATATGCCTGACAAATTTGATTTATTTTATATATATATATATATATATGTGTGTATATGTGTGTGTGTGTACATATATATATATATATATATATATATATATATATATATATATATATATATATATATATATATATATATATATATATATATATATATATATATGTGTGTGTGTGTGTATATATATATATATATATATATATATATATATATAATATGTATATATTCTTTTTGTATTTAACACATTTATATTTACACCTAATATAAAAAAAGAGGAAACCCTGTTTATTATTACTATTGTTGTTGTTTTTTCAATAAAATAACAGGCACCCTATTTATTATTATTAGTATTTATTTTTTATTTTTTTGTATAAGAAAATGGTTTCAATTATGGTGAAATTAACTGGACAAGATACATTCACACTAAATGCAAAACAAAAACACAGGAGGCCATATTTGTTATGACAAAACAGCAACATTGCAATCAATGTTTCAATGTTAAAGTCCTAAAATGTCATGCAGGGGCAACAAACTGTGAATTGTTGAAGCAATAACAAGCAGCACATTATGTTTCACAAGTCCGTTATCTAGTTTTGTCCCATTCAAACATATACTTTTAAAAGGAGGTAAATCAAGCGTGAGGCCTTTTATACCTGGAGCTCAATAATAAACTTGAGCCGCATGATTTTAAAGATTTTCTACAATTAATCCTTATGAAAAATTATTATTATTATTTCATATATGCCATGTAATACGCTTGTTTCCCTTTCTCATGCATAATTTACTGTATTTCACACAGTGTTGTTTTTCCTCTACATTTCTCTGAAACAAACAAGTATCTTAAGTGTTTAAGTGTGGAAAACATAGCCCTAGTTCAATCAAACTCTAACTTTACAGCTTGCATACATTCAAACTTGCTGACTTAAGGTTGTGAATGATTTATTAAGCTTAATTAGTACTTAACATTATTACAGGGACAAAATAATAACTCTGAGGACGGAAACATATTTTATGAGTGATTAGTGGAGTTTCAGAGGAATACATTATATCAGTGTAATGTATCTGGGAAATAATTAGTTGCTGCTGTGCAAGAAAGGCCTGTCCCATCACACACAGCACAATGAATAATGAGCTCTTAATTATGCAAATGATATTCATAGGGAAGACCCATGAGTGAAGGCTGCCGACTGGAGCGAACTAAAATCAAAGTACTGATTTCAACTAATGAAAATCAAGCACTGACTCATTATTAAAGACATATACTTACTGGCATAACAAAATAGCCTTCATTAAAGATCACTGATAAACCCACACCATTAGTACACTTATATAAATCTGTCTACTACTTTACTAGCCTACGTTTTGCAGTGATCGGCAGACCTTTAACACATAAACCCCAACGACAGTGATGACCAAGACTAACAGTAAGACATGAGCTCTCAGTATCACCAAATAACTAAAAGTTACAACAACAGCGTAAATAAAAACAGCAAAGTGTCAGAAAATAATCAGTAGTCTGCACAATTTTTTGCCGATCAGAAAGAAAATAATGGCAACATTTAAAGGTTAAAACCAGATATATTACAATCACAGTTAAAGGATATGGAATGAAAGTTGAGATTCTAATTTTCAGCAAAGGGTTTGCCAAATGAAAGCGAATTATGACTGTATTATAGGCTTAAAAAGCAATGGATCTGTCCAGAAAAAACTTAGTTAAATTCTAGCCTGTGTAATTACCAGCCAAGCATATTAGCTTGTGTGAGAATCTTGGCATTTAAAACCCAGACTTGTGATCGATCGTGTGCAGCTTGTGTGCTGTCCAGAGAGAAAGAATTTGAAGGAATATATCACAGGATGAAGGGATTTTTTCTCAAAATGCTGGTGTAATTTCATCATTTTAATTAATTCAGTTTCTTTTATTGGTTGCTGATTAGATGTTAAGCCAATCATCACTATGGCTTGTATTTAGGGTTCGTGAACAACCCCCTTAACTTAACTAACTTTGGCATGTAACTCATCTCGCATCATTTTTGCTACATGAATATTTCTTACAGGGATAGTTCATCAAAAAATAAAACTTCGGTCACACTTTAGTTTAAGGGTCACTATTAACCTGTTAGCCAGCACCCCCCATTATGGGATTCACAGGTGAAAGTGCCCTACCTAACTTATAATTGTAACAGTTCCTTACTTATGTTTGTTACACACAAACATTTGGGACCCTTTGGGCTTTACTTTTTATCAACCAAATTTGATAATCCTCAAAAATATTAAAAGTTATAGACACTGAAGTGCCTTGAAAAATGTTTTACCACACTGATTTAAAAAAAAAAAAAATTGCTATAAAAATACATGAAATCAGTCCTGGAGCCTATCTAGAAAATGAATAGGTTGAAAGTCACATGTTTCATGAGTTTCTATTTCAAATCTGAAGAAGATATCATGAAAAATGAGACCCCTGCAAATATTTTTATGAGACTATGTCTAACCCCCCCACCCCCCAAATATATATATATTTGTTTACCAACTGTATTGAAGGCTTCTACAAACTATTTTTGTCATTAACATGCCACTGCACTTTTTTTTCAATTATAAAAGATTAGACAGAAACTTAGAAATCATATTAGTGATTTATTTAAGCACAATAAAAAAATAATAATAATTTGAGTAAGAAAAATAAATAAATAAAATAAAAAGATTTAACTTTGTATGCCAATTACAGAACATCCTGGAATTGCAAGAAATGCAGCATTTACAATGGATTACGATGAAAATACGTGCTGATGTGCTGATGACCAGTTATAGAGATGGTAATAATGTAAATGCGCCATAAAGTCAATAATCCACTTCTCTATTCACATAGATGGTGTTCATCTATAGCCGTGAGAGCTGTGAATACACAGCAATAGCGAGCTGATTTACTAACTAAGACTTTTGCCTAAAATAACTTCTAATTTGCTGCTCATTAATAGTAAGGTAGTTGTTAAGTTTAGGTATGGAGTAAGTGATCTAAAATATATACTTGTGCACAATAAGGTATTAATATGTGCTTTATAACTACTAATAAACAATCAAAATGCTAGTATTTTACCTAATAGTGAGAATTGTTCTTTAAAGTGTTACCGAAAATCCTGTCAACATTTACTCATCTACCACAAACCTGTATGAGTTTGAGCAATATTCTTTGTTTTCTTTTTCTTGTCTTTTTTTGTTTGATGAATGTTGGTAACTAAACAATTTTAGTTGGTAACTAAAAGTTGATTATAGCTATTTTACTTTTTATAGTATGGTAGCCATATATCACTTAGCATTTTTTTTATTTTTTATTTTTATATTCAGTTGACATTGGCTACTGTCATTTTTTTTTTTGGAAAACAAAATATCTTCTTTTATATTCAGCAGAAGAAAGAAAATCATACTGCACATGTCGACAACGCTGCTCCTGGGGACCCGCTGTCCTGTAGAGTTCAGCTCCAACCCTAATCAAACACACCTGAACCAGCTAATCAAGGTCTTCAGGGTTACTTGAAAAGCCACAGGCGGGGTGTGCTGGAGCAGGCTGGATTAAACTCTGCAGGACGGTGGGTGCCCAGGAGCAGGGCTGAACAAGTGAAGTTGGAGTAAATGAAAACAAAACACTGTCCCTGTCCCTTCATGCTATCTCATACTTCATTCTTTTTTCCCCATCTGACATGATAAAATGGCCATTAAAATCCCAAAGAGCCAAGCCGTATACCATCAAATTAATATGAACAGATTTTCGGTTTAAATTGGTTTTGCTGACCTACATCAGAGCTTTGTTGAGATCTGCAATACAAAAAAAAAACCAGAAACAAGGATTCGTTCATTTCACCCCTTTGTGATATACAAAAAGGCTTTAGGATCAATACTCATCTGCAATGGGCCCGTGACAAAGCACTGAATTCTTGCATTACCACAAGCCTATCTATTAGACTCTCTATTGTCACTGTGATTCATATGCCAAGAACCTGAACTTCAATCACTGAAAATCTGCTGCAGGTTTTATGTGACACATAGATTTTTACTGAACTGTTTATAGAAGCTGATCCCGCCTGATTTAGATGGTGCTTTTGAGGGACTCAAACTGTCTAAGGTCATCTTTTCCCAGACATCAACAAGCAGCCGTGCCATTAGAGTCCGGCACATCTGTGGACTCCACAGGTCAGCTTTAGTCCACCCTGAAGAGCTGCACTATCTGAGACACACCATAAATCCCCCAGTCAATTCCACTCCAGGCGTCTCCAGCTGTGCTCAAAGCCCATTGTACTGTCAATATGAAAGTGTCAATAAGCTGAGAGGGCATGCGACAGCCACAGTGCATTGATGAATAGTGCATTCAATGCAAGCACGCAAACTGAACATTACCACAAGCTAATGTCCTCCAGAGTGCACATCATTCATCCTGTCATACTTCGGTGCCAAACATACAGCCACATTCAGGATTGTTGACTATTTTAATGAATATCTGTAGGTCATTTCCACAGCGTGGTCTGTTTTAGTTTGTCTTAAGGCAGGCCTTGTGAAAAAGAAGTGCTTAATTGTACTGAATGTGCACTTGTAATGTACTTCAAAGGATGTTTTAAAAGTGCATTTTAAAATACATTTTTAACCCCTTAACTGTCACTCACGTTTTTGAAGATAGACTTGAATGTGCATGATACAAACCTAAATTTTTATAATTCATGACTGAAAACATTTTGTAACATGATTTTGATGTGCCATTTACATGGTAATGCAATGTCTGATTTTAAAATGGGTTTTAAAGGATGAATTTTGAGATTTTATGTTTTCAAGTGATATATAACTTCTGATGATTTCTAAAACATGATAGAGAAAAAGGCAACGAGAAAGTCTTTTTTTTAAACAAAGGTCAAAACTCATTTTGTAATGTAGATTTCTGAGGGTGCACTCTTGTCATAAATTAATCTATTACTTTTCCTACATAATTTTTAACAAATAATATTGGAAAAATATATATTTAGGAGTCTTGAACCTTTCCAACGATATATAGTTTGTCAGGATTAGATTAGATTTGATTGTAATATAGTATAGTCAACGTAGGCGTCCCGTATACGGGACGGGGTGACAGTTAACAGGTTAAATCATTGTCTTAATAATCATTTGTTATGCTTTAAAGAAGTATGCTTATTTTGATGTGTTGACTGACATAGTAAAATACATGCAAAATACTTGTTTATAAAACTATTATTTCAACTGAAATGACATTATAGTAGTGGCGTGCATAGACCGAGGCGAGGGTTTGCAGTCTGAATGGGTTTGTTCCCCCTCGGCTAGGGGTGGGCGATATAATAAAAAATGTAACTTTTTTTTTTTTTTTTTATATACGGATTTTATCACGATTCTTTGTCATGTTTTTATTTTTTTATTTTATTTTGCAAGCTGTTTGAGCATCACAGCCAAACTAATTTCCCTATTATAAAAACTAAGCCTTTCAAAGTATAAAATATGAAAAAGCGAATATTTAGGCCAAAGTGCATTGGTGAAGACAGAAATGTTTGTAAAGAGCCACATTCATCAACTTCAGAGCAAACCCTGGGTAATTATATATGTTGGATAATCGTGGCCAAGCACAATGCTGCCACCCAACAGAGGTGATTCACTTTTCAAATTTTTATCTTCTTTTTCTCGTAATTCTGACTTTTTTTCTCGCAATTTCCAAGTTTATATCCCAGTATTTTGTCATTTATCTCAATTCTGGAAAAAAATAAAAATAAAAGTCAAAATTGCTAGATGAAAACTAGCTTCTCTTCTCTTCTCTTCTCTTCTCTTCTCTTCTCTTCTCTTCTCTTCTCTTCTCTTCTCTTCTCTTCTGGGTTTCCATATTGTTTAATTAGTGCTAAGTGAAATTTATTACATATTCTGACTGTCTTTGTGGTTAATGAAGCATTGTAAGGAAAATGTTAAAATATGCATATATCTATATATAATGAAAACAAATCTCTTGTTTATCATCTTAAATCTTAATTATGCTGGTCTCAGCAATAACCGCCTAAATTTGCACCCTGATTTTATGTCTCATGTTGTACGTGTGTAATGAGTCGCACCTTCCATTGGGGAGAAAGTAAGTGTGATGAACCTGCCTTGTGTCGAGTTGCCTCATTTGTCTTGCATGTTAAGTATCTCAATTAAGAGTGCAGGGCTGTGCTAGAGTTCCCTCACAGACTGCAAACATGTTTATGAATTACAGGCAGAGCCACATTCATCAACTTCAGAGCAAACCCTGGGTAATTATATATGTTGGATAATCAATGCTGCCACCCAACAGAGGTGATTCACTTCTCTGTAGGAAAGACAGAGACAGACAAGAGAGATTGATGATGACGACAATAATAATTTCACTTTGTGCAACTTAATGCTGTTATTTGTATCTAGCTGAATTTGGTATTTGCATTAGCACAAAGACATGATATGCCAGAATGTTAAAGACTGACTACTTTTTTTTATGTACTTACCAACAATATACTTGGGATACTTGGCTTATACTGACATGTATACAAAAATGTCTCAGTAAATTTTGTTTTTCTGTTCAATCTTTTATTTGATATGTACTTAGACATAAAAGTGTAATTAACCAATTTAAGTATTTAAAAGTGATTCCTGTGGTAACATCTAAATTAATTGAATTTTTTCAAATCAAAAATGAATAAACCCGAGTATGTTGGGTTTCACCAACAAAACTACATTTCAAGGTTAATATCAGGTAAAAAAAATTCTATGTTATTTACATTTAATTATTTATTTATTTTGCAGTGTATAATTATAATAAATGATTTGAAAATATGATGTTAAAGGGATAGTTCAGCCAAAAATGTAATTCCTATCATCATTTACTCACCTTCATATTATTCCAAACCTGTAAGAGTTTCTTTCTTTTGCTGAGCACAAAAGAAGATATTTTGAAGAATGTTAGTAATCAAACAGTTGATGGTAGCCATTGACTTCCATAGAATGGGGGGGGGGACTATGAAAGTCAATGGCTACCAGCAACTGTTTGATTGAACAGAAGAAAGAAATTCATACAGGTTTGGAACAACTTGAGGATGAATAAATGATGACAGAATTTTCATATTTGGGGGAACTATCCCTTCACTTAAAGGGATACTCCACCCCAAAATGAACATTTTGTTATTAATCACTTACCTCCATGCCGTTCCAAACCCGTAAAAGCTCTGTTCATCAGAGCTGTTCTTCAGAACACAATTTAAGATATTTTGGATGAAAACCTGGAGGCTTGTGACTGTCCCATAGACTGCCAAGTAAATAACCATGTCAAGGTCCATAAAAGATATGAAAAGTCGTCGTCAGAATACTCCATCTGCCATCGGAAGTGCAATCTGGGTTATATGAAGCAACGAGAACACTTTTTGTAAGCAAAAAAAAACAACAAAATAATGACTTTATTCAAGAATTCCTTTGTCAACGGTCTCCTCTGTGTCACTCCATATCACTGTGTGCTGTGTATGCTCTTCTGTGTCCTCCACGCCACAAGGACGCGCTGTTTCTACATGTATTTAGCTTTGATTTGAAACAATACAGTGCATCCTTGTGGCGTTATAAACATGTAACCCAGATTGCACTTCCGATGGCAGATGGAGTATTCTGACGACGACTTTTCATATATTTTATGGACCTTGACAGTGGTATTTACTTGGCAGTCTATGGGACAGTCACAAGCCTCCAGGTTTTCATCCAAAATATCTTAAATTGTGTTCCGAAGACAAACTGAGCTTTTATGGGTTTGGAACGATAAACCCTGGAACTTAGGTAAGTGATTAATGACAAAATTTTCATTTTGGGGTGGAGTAACGCTTTAAGTATAAATTAAGTATTAAATTAAATTATAGTATAAAAACTCTGCACTATTATTAAAGTATTAACTATTCATATAAACTTTTTCCCCCTTTTCTGGAATTCCTCACATTTGAAATAAAGCAAAACAACATTCATAAACGCTTTATGAGTTCAGAAAGCCTGTAACAAGCAAACTGTTTGTCAGAGTGTTCACAGTCAAGCCAATGCGAGCCACTAAATGCTAACTAACCATCTGTGGATCTGAGGCTGACAGAAACTGCGAAAGACTGAAATGTGTTTTTTTTAACACTCATGGAAACACAAGCAGCATGAATCTGGGACTGGAGGTAGTGAGCTTTGATTTCTCCCTCGCTTTACATCAGCTGGCTGGGACATACTGTCCAGTTAGCGTCACACAGCCAGTGCTCCACTTAGGTCACTCATTTACATATGTTTTTTTTTTTCTGGACGACAAGCTTATAAAAAAAATTAAAAAAATATTGATTTTGTATCATAGAAAACAGTATTTAATAAAAAAATAAAATAAAAATAAATGCAGTTTTTGTCTGTAAAAGTAATTAAATGCTGCAATATTTCCTTAACCTTTATGTAGTCATTTCTGAAAGACACAAAATCTGTTTCCAGAAAATACAATAAAGATGAATGTGAAATGGATTTTCAATTTATTCTTGTATAATATCAGCTCTCATGCTCTTTGAACAGCTGAGTATTGTTTTATTACCTACTGTACAGTTTCTACTTGCTTCCAACACTTTTTTTTTTTTTTTTTCCTAAACCAAGCCATCTGCGAGAGGCAAAGCAGTAGCATGCGCTAACCTGTTATTTTCCCCCTCCACCCACCTGCACATCTCCCTGCGTGTTTGTTCTCCCCGTCTGGGACTCGTTTTCCTGTGTTGTCACATTTGGCAAACAGGGCTGATGTTCAGCGCTCTGTGTGCGACTCGAGCAGATGCAGGGGGGAGCTGAGAGCTGCCAAAGTTGAGCAGCAAGTTTTCATTCTCTTGGAAAGGTGATTATTTGCACAAATGCACTGCAGTGTTATCATAGTGTAGACAGAGTTTCTGCAGCTCTTCACAGATTTCCACAAATTAAGGCCTCAGAATGGTCTTAAATCAAAGCAGAAATCTTTAATTGGTAAAGTCATGGCATTAAATGGTGCATGTATTGCATTGCCTTATTTTCCAATACAAATATCTAAACATCCTTTAATGATGGTAAACATGGTAACACTTTAGTTTAGTTTAGGGATCAATTCTCTCTAACTAGTATACTACCATATTGGCTGTTCATTAGTACCTATAAAGCACATATTCATACCATATTACACATTACCATATTTTAGATCCCTTAACCCTACTATATATTAATAAGCAACAAATTAGGAGTTGTTTTTTTTTAGGCACAATAAAAAAAAAAAAAAAACATGTCTTAAATTTGCCTCCATACAACTTGCAGAAACCCTGGTAGGAGAAAATCAGAGAATCTGAACTTGAGAATCTCAGGTTAAGGGTTATGCATTAGAGATGTGTATCTATTCATGTACGTAGATTAAGAAGTCAAGCAGTAGCGGGCTTTAATTTGCATTGTTAAAGATGGTGTCACAGTGTCTGGGTTGTGTCCCTGGGTGTCCACTAGATGTCCTCCTTCTCACGGTGTCTATCACCTTATCACTTTCTGTCTCCTTATTTGGTCACCTTCCTCCTTGTTTAGGTAACTGATTGTGTTCCCCACCTGTCTCCTGTTTCCCCATCATCCTTGTGTGTATTTATACCTGGTCTGTCTGAGTCTCAGTCACGGAGTCCTTGTTGAATGTTGAACGTTAATTCTTGTCCGTCATCTTGCCTTGCCTTGCCGTCGTGTTTGTTTATGTTTGGATTGCTCTTCTGGTTTTCGACTAACGCCTGGACTGTTTATTCTCTGTGGATTAACCCCTAATAAAAGACATACTCGCTATTGGTTCTCTCTCCTGTGTGTTCTCTGTAACACCGAACGTGACAGAAGGACTCCGTCACTTTGAGATCCAGCGGTATGTCGAGTTACGCTTCTTCCCCAGCCACCGAGCGGGAGAGAGGCACTCAGTTTGAGGGAACCCGCCTGGTCGTGTTTCGCGGGACCAGGGGAGGGCGCCGAGGGGGAGGTGGGCGAGAGGAAGCCCAGCATCGCTCTCCACCATGGCTCCCCTTTGACTCTGGGCTCACGTGGGAGGGACCAGAGCCGCCGTCTCACCAGGGCAGAAGGAGAAAGCCAGCGACATTGCCCATGATGAACGCGGGTCCAGCACCACAGCACAAGATGGCCACCAGCCCAGCGCCACGGTGCAAGATGGCTGCCAGCTCAGCGCCAACGCCCAAGAGGGCCGCTGACTCATTCTTGGACTATTTCGCTACGCTGTCCAAAATCCTAGAGATTCCCAAGACGGTTGACGTCATGGCTGCTGAGCCAGCGCCACAGCACAAGATGGCCGCCAGCCCAAAGCCACAGCACAAGATGGCCGCCAGCCCAGAGCCACAGCACAAGATGGCCGCCAGCCCAGAGCCACAGCACAAGATGGCCGCCAGCCCAGCGCCACAGCACAAGATGGCCGCCAGCCCAGCGCCACAGCACAAGATGGCCGCCAGCCCAGCGCCACAGCACAAGATGGCCGCCAGCCCAGCGCCACAGCACAAGATGGCCGCCAGCCCAGCGCCACAGCACAAGATGGCCGCCAGCCCAGCGCCACAGCACAAGATGGCCACCAGCTTGCAACCACAGCACAAGATGGCCGACTCAACGCCTGAGTCTCCAGACAAGGTGTCACCGACTCGCCAAAATAGAGGGCGGAGGAGGAGGAGACAGGCGTCTACCGTTCCTCAAAGCCCAGAGGACGTTCCCGAGGCGGTGCCCGATGCTGTTCCGGAGGCCGAGGCGGTGCCCGATGCTGTTCCGGAGGCCGAGGCGGTGCCCGATGCTGTTCCGGAGGCCGAGGCGGTGCCCGATGCTGTTCCGGAGGCCGAGGCGGTGCCCGATGCTGTTCCGGAGGCCGAGGCGGTGCCCGATGCCGAGGCGGTGCCCGATGCCGTTCCGGAGGCCGAGGCGGTGCCCGATGCCGTTCCGGAGGCCGAGGCGGTGCCCGATGCCGTTCCGGAGGCCGAGGCGGTGCCCGATGCCGAGGCGGTGCCCGATGCTGTTCCGGAGGCCGAGGCGGTGCCCGATGCCGAGGTGGAGGCCATTCCCGGTGCGGTGCCCGAGGCCGAGGTGGAGGCCATTCCCGGTGCGGTGCCCGAGGCCGCTCCCGATGCGGTGCCCGAGGCCGTGACCGAGGCAGTGCCCGAGTCCGTTCCAGATGCGGTGCCCGAGGCTGTTCCCGAGGCCGATGCGGTGCCCGAGGCCGAGGCGGTGCCCGATGCCGAGGCGGGGCCCGATGCTGTTCCGGAGGCCGAGGCGGTGCCCGAGGCTGTTCCCAAGGCCGAGGCGGTGCCCGATGCCGAGGCGGTGCCCGATGCTGTTCCGGAGGCCGAGGCGGTGCCCGATGCTGTTCCGGAGGCCGAGGCGGTGCCCGATGCTGTTCCGGAGGCTGAGGCGGTGCCCGATGCTGTTCCGGAGGCCGATGCCGAGGCGGTGCCCGATGCTGTTCCGGAGGCCGATGCCGAGGCGGTGCCCGAGGCGGTGTCCGATGCGGAGGCGGTGCCCGATGCTGTTCCGGAGGCCGAGGCGGTGCCTGATGCTGTTCCCGAGGCCGAGGCGGTGCCCGAGGCTGTTCCCGAGGCCGATGCGGTGCCCGAGGCCGAGGCGGTGCCCGATGCCGAGGCGGTGCCCGATGCTGTTCCGGAGGCCGATGCCGAGGCGGTGCCCGAGGCGGTGTCCGATGCGGAGGCGGTGCCCGATGCTGTTCCGGAGGCCGAGGCGGTGCCCGAGGCTGTTCCCGAGGCCGAGGCGGTGCCCGAGGCTGTTCCCGAGGCCGATGCGGTGCCCGAGGCCGAGGCGGTGCCCGATGCCGAGGCGGTGCCCGATGCTGTTCCGGAGGGCGAGGCGGTGCCCGATGCTGTTCCGGAGGCCGAGGCGGTGTCCGATGCGGAGGCGGTGCCCGACGCTGTTCCGGAGGCCGAGGCGGTGCCTGATGCTGTTCCCGAGGCCGAGGCGGTGCCCGAGGCTGTTCCCGAGGCCGAGGCGGTGCCCGAGGCTGTTCCCGAGGCCGAGGCGGTGCCCGATGCCGAGGCGGGGCCCGATGCTGTTCCGGAGGCCGAGGCGGTGCCCGATGCCGTTCCCGATTCGGTGCCCGTGCCTGAGGCCGTTCCCGATTCGGTGCCCAAGACCGGTCTAGAGTCAGGACCAGCCACTGATGACCTTCCAGAGTCAGGGCGGGTCACCGTGGGACGTTCGGAGTCAAGTCAAGTCACTGGGTGGGCTGCTGCTCGGGCCGGTTGGACTCCGGCATCGGCCACAGGGGGGTGGTGGTCATCCGCTCCGCCCTGGGGGACTCTGGCGTCGACCACGAGGACGTGGTGGTCCTCCGCTCCACCCTGGGGGCTTCCGCTCTGACCACGAGGACGTGGTGGTCTTCGGCTCCACCCTGGGGGGCTTTGGCTTTGACCAAACGGACATGGTGGTCTCCTGCCCCGCCCTGGGGGGGCTTCATGTTGTTTTTTGTCGGTTGTTTTTGTATTTATTCCTGTCCCTGTTCCTCTCTGTAGTCTGGCCCTCCATCCCTCCCCCTGAACCTCCTCCAGTCCTCCTCCCTCCTGGTCTTCCTGTTTTGTGTTTACTGTCTGGTGCCTGTTTCCAATGTCTTTCTTTTCTGGCCCTCCGTCCCTCCCCCTGAGCCTCCACCTGTCCGCCTCCCTCCTGGTCTGTCTTGTGTCTGTCGTGGAGCGTCTGGGAGCCGCTCCGTGGAGGGGGGGTTCTGTCACAGTGTCTGGGTTGTGTCCCTGGGTGTCCACTAGATGTCCTCCTTCTCACGGTGTCTATCACCTTATCACTTTCTGTCTCCTTATTTGGTCACCTTCCTCCTTGTTTAGGTAATTGATTGTGTTCCCCACCTGTCTCCTGTTTCCCCATCATCCTTGTGTGTATTTATACCTGGTCTGTCTGAGTCTCAGTCACGGAGTCCTTGTTGAATGTTGAACGTTAATTCTTGTCCGTCATCTTGCCTTGCCTTGCCGTCGTGTTTGTTTATGTTTGGATTGCTCTTCTGGTTTTCGACTAACGCCTGGACTGTTTATTCTCTGTGGATTAACCCCTAATAAAAGACATACTCGCTATTGGTTCTCTCTCCTGTGTGTTCTCTGTAACACCGAACGTGACAGATGGTGGATTTTGTTTCAAAAGTGCTGCTCTGATGAGGCTTTGAGAGGATGAACTTCTGAGAGAGGGTTTTAAAATGCAGACAGAACACTAAAACCTTCTTTTAGCAAGTCCTGTTTATGAGATACTATAGAAAGGCTGTAGAAAGATATAAAATTGCTGCTGTAATTGTATAATGGTATCTGTCAAGTCTGTAATAAAAATGTTAACAGACACAAGATAAAACATTACAGAGCTTGAATAAAGAAAGAAAGAAAGAAAGAAAGAAAGAGAGAGAGAGAAAGAAAGAAAGAAAGAAATAAAGAAAGATAGATAGATAGATAGATAGATAGATAGATAGATAGATAGATAGATAGATAGATAGATAGATAGATGCTTTAGATAAAATCTTTTACCATATGCATAAATATAAATAAAATAAAATTAATTTCTGATTGAATGAATGAATGAATGAATGAATACCTTTTGGATAAAAGTTTCTGGAAAATCAAATCAAATCAAATAATGTGCAGTGAATCTATAGTACCTAAACAAAAAAAAAAGTATTTTTGTATGTATGTAATTGTATGACTAAAGCTGACATGAATATATAAATATTTTCTGCTAAAAGCCACCGTATGAGGGTAAACATTACTAACATTATTATGTAACATTATTAACATAAGACATTTATGTATTAATTAATTAAGTCATACATTCATTTGCAGTGTAAATAACATTAAAATAATCTGAAGAACATTTTGTCCCCCCATTTTAAAGAACATTTTGAGGGATAGAAAGGTCCATGGATCCATCGGTCCTCAATGGATGGAACCATCAATGCCAATAGGGAACCTTTATTTTGTTGTGTTCTGTCTATGTGCTGCCCATGTCTTAGTTCAACATGTTTCCGTATGCCCATTTTTAGTTATGTTCCTGTTCCTGTCCACATTTAGTTAATGCAGTTACACGTGTTTGATTGAATTTACTCTCTTACTTGAGTTCAGCCCACTTCTCCTTGTTCTTCGTGTCGCCATGGAAGACAACCGTGACACAATACCGTACAAAAACAGTGTGTGGCGCCCCTTCTCCGAGCCTAGCCCAAGGAGAGCTCCTGTTCCTGAGTTTAGCCCAGAGTGGGCTTCTGTCTCCACATCAAGCTCAGGGAGGGCTGCTGTTACCCCGTCAAGACCAGAGAGGGCTCCAATTCCTGAGTTTAGCCCACAGAGACCTCCTGTTCCCGAGTTTAGCCCAGTGAGGGCTC
The DNA here is from genome assembly GCF_963082965.1 of Carassius carassius. Taxonomy (NCBI): domain Eukaryota; kingdom Metazoa; phylum Chordata; class Actinopteri; order Cypriniformes; family Cyprinidae; genus Carassius; species Carassius carassius. The sequence continues at coordinate 3,806,793 of NC_081758.1, read as the reverse complement.
CTGTCCCCGAGTTTAGCCCAAGGAATACTCCCTGTATTCAGTTCATAGCGCACTCCTGTGCCCATGCCTCGAGAGTGCCAACCAGTGCCCTCTCCTACACAACACCCTCAGGACCCCGTTTCCTCCCAAGATGCCTGTAAACCTCTCCAAGCGTTTTTTGGGGTAGTAGGGCTTCTATAAGTGAAGTGACATACAGCCAAGTATGGTGACCCATCCTCAGAATTCGTGCTCTGCATTTAACCCATCGAAAGTGCACACACACAGCAGTGAACCCACACACACTGTGAACACACACCCGGAGCAGTGGGCATCATTTATGCTGCGGCGCCCGGGGAGCAGTTGGGGGTTCAGGGCTTTGCAGCCTCGGAGGCTGTTCTGTCAAGGCCCACCCTCCCATGTCTGTCCTAAAGGACATCCAGAGCGCCCCCCCCCCCCCATGGATGTTGTTAAAAAAAATAGCACAATGTGTTTCCCTTTTCCAAGGAGCAATATTTGTTCATCAAAGCCACATATTTGAACGTTACATTAATGATAAGTTTCAAGTGGTAGTTTAAACTTTACAGACACTGATTATCCAGCATTCAGATCCCTAAAGAAACACTGGCCATATTCTATGATCATGCGCCTATTAAAGCAAAGCGAGGCTCTTTACAGACACACATCAAATACAGTCTCATGCTACTGAGCTGTCGGCGTCCTTCTTCTTTAATCCATCTATTACAGAAACTCCAGTGGATTCGTAAATTGGTTTTGTCCTAGACTCATAAAATGCCAACCGGTTTTGGACAGTGGTGGTCAGAGGTCAAGCTCTTATATTGATTTAGTTGAAGTAGAGGTATGAATTTAATGAAATATGCTCCTACGACCCACGAATGCAGGACTGCAGATAAAAATTTGCCTGAATGACTAAATCTGGCACATTTACATGGTGGACTTGTTTGCTCATGTTGATTAATGTGAATTGTCCCTTTTAAAAAAAAAAACAAACAAACGACGCTCTGAGTCATTGCATTTTTTTCTATCAGTTTTCTGTAAAATGTAAATGAGAGTCTCTGCCTGCTGGGTTTGGTTCAGTCCTCTGTTCATCTATATAAACTGGTCCTGTAATATATATATACAGTACAGACCAAAAGTTTGGAAACATTACTGTTTGTAACGTTTTTGAAAGAAGTTTCTTCTGCTCATCAAGCCTGCATTTATTTGATCAAAAATACAGAAAAAAATTAATATTGTGATATATTACAATTTAAAATACTTGTTTTTTAAATTTATTATACTTTCAATTATCATTTATTTCTGTGATGCAAAGCTGAATTTTTAGGATCATTATCACATGATCCTTTAGAAATCATTCTAATATGATGATTCATTATCAAAGTTGGAAACAGTTCTGCTGCTTAATATTTTTTCAGAACATGTGATACTTTTTTAGGATACTTTGATGAATAAAAAGTAAAAAAAAAAAAGCTATGTTTTTAAAATATAAATATTTTGTAATAACAATATACACTACTGGTCCGTAATTTGGGGTCAGTATTTTTTTTTTCTTTCTTTTTAAATAAAATCAATACTTTTATTCAGCAAGGATGTGTTAAATTGATAAAAAGTGATAGTAAAGAAAATATATTATTAGAATATATATTATTAGAATTTTTGTTTTACATTTTGAATAAATGCAGTTCTTTTTAACCTTTTATTCATCAAATATATTAGACAGCAGAACTGTTTCCAACACTCATAATAAATCAGAATATTAGAATGATTTCTAAATGATCATGTGATAGACTGGATGTTACATGTGACACTGAAGGCTGGAGTAATGATGCTTTCAAATTCAGCTTTGCATCACAGGAATAATGAGCAGATGAGCAGAAGAAACTTCTTTCAAAAACATAAAAAATAGTAATGTTTCCAAACTTTTGGTCTGTACTGTGTGTGTGTATATATATATATATAATTTCAGACATAAGAAGGTAATGTTGAGAGGTATTCATTAATACAGTAGCCTGTATAAATGCAGTAGTAGTAGTGGGTGTGTTGTGTTGTGTGCAGCAAAGTGTATGTTTTAGTTAGCAGTAGCAACAATAGTTAATTAAATGGTTCGGCCTGGTCATTTGGTTGATCAGGTCATTTGCTTGTTGGATAGTTACGTAGGTTGGTTGCTTGGTTACTTGGTGATTTATGTGTAATTGCAGTTAAAGTGCCAGAGGATAAAAATCTGTGGATATTGGCTGAAGCAATTTCTCCTTTTCATTATATTTGTAATTTATCAAAAGAAAGTCGTGGAGCAGAAGATCAGAAGAGCCAAAGGAGGGCTGTATGTATGATTAGACTGGGAGAGCCACTCACCACGACGCCTGCAGTTTAATGGAGGAACATCATTAATTCGTCATTAAGTCTGAAATGAAGATTACATCTGAACAGTGATTAAACAGAATGAGCCAGAAAGGAGGAGGAACTGATAGAGTGAAACAGAAGAGGAGAGAATGTGAGGTGTGGAATAGACAGTGACAGACATGCTGCTTGATTTACGCGTGATTTTCATTCTACTGAACGATCAGTTAAAGCTATCATCATGTATTCACCCGAGCTGTTAGTTCACCAATTAAAGGCAGGGTAAGTGATTTGGTTCAAAGACATTATTTTATTATTATTTTAATTTTATTTTATTTATGCTATACGCCTCAAGCCGATATAAAAAACCCTTTTAATAAAAACCCTTTTAAAAATTAGATAAGTTTTGTAATTATTATGTAAAATTAGCTATAAGACCCACATACTAGAATTACTAGAATACAATAAAATATGTTTTCTATTAGAGTTGGAGAGATTAATTTCTTTCTGCATTGTGATATTTTAAAGCTTACAGTATGCACAAGGCAACCTTTCAGATTTGAATTAAAGATAAAGTGACTTGATATAAGAATCAAAAGGGTTAATTATTTCTTTCTTGGTTCCCTTTATTCTCAGAATCAAAATCAATGTGAGATACTGCAGTTTTCTTATTTTTAACTTCTCTTGTAGAGCATAATGAGGTTTTAATTATACTTTCAAGACCTCTCTATGTTCACTTTGACAGACAGACAAATGTTTTAAAGACAGAGAACACTTGACCATTTTTAGAATCTCGTGATTATAACCCACAAATTAAAATCCTTTCCTCACATTTCATTCTCCTTGACCACCTAGTCATTTTCTTTTTCTTTTTTTTTTCATGTGTGACTTTACGTGGCTCAGAAATGACTGCATGTTGTTGACAATTATTTAGAAAACTACTTACATTTTTCAAAATAAAATTGTAATGAGAATTTAGAAACCTGCAATATTTTAATTAGTGGTGGGCCGTTATCGGCGTTAATGTGCTGCGTTAACGGGAGACTCTTATCGGGCGATAAAAAATATCGCCGTTAATCTATTCTCAAAATTGGTTTGGGAGCTGGGTCTATACTACACGAGCTATGATGACTTTCACCTTGATATTTTAGCGCGGATGTATACCTAGCCGAATTTGTAGGAGGCGAGAACGAGTCATTAAACCTGTGTGTATGCCTACTGTGAAATTACCACATCAAACATGATGTGCTAACATGGATGCAGCTAAGATGCCACCGGGTTTGTTTCAGGGATTTTTTTTTTTTTTTTTTTTTAAATGGAAGCCTCGACAAGATGCACGCCTGTTTCACACATACTCCGTCTGCAGTGCGTATGCAGTCTGTGTGCGTTTCGTATGTGGTGCAGAAGCAGCACGGACTCATACTCATTGTGCTTTCACACAGGACGCTTTGCAGTCCGCTACTCGGTATGTGAACGATCGCTGCAGTGCTGCAGATGCAATGCTCCTGGAATGCACTGATGGACCGCAACCGCATGAACGCTGGAATCCGTTAACATGGGTGCGTAAAAAAAATACGCAACGCATACGCACTGCAGACGGATTATGTGTGAAACAGGCATAAGGTTGTTTGCAACTTCTGCAATGTGGAATTTGTTTACAGCTTTCTCAAGCAGTTTGTGATGCATTTTGGAAACAGGAGATGAGCCCCTGGTCTAATGCACCACCTGTCTTGAGAAACCCGTTCTCAAAGACTTAACGTTACTTTTATTATTTTATTATTTTATTTGGGCAGCACTGAATGCCTTCGGCAGAATTCAAATGAGCCATTTTAATCTAGATTAATCTAGATAAACTCCAAGATTACAGCGAGATTAATCTAGATTAAAAAAAATTTATCTATGCCCACCACTAATTTTAATTAGATGAAAACGCTAACCCTTGGCTACATAACGTGCTAAACATATAGCATTTTCACCTCTCTCGGTAATTTCATAAACATGTAATGTGAGTGACAGAGTGTGTAAAGCCCTGCAAATTCAAACCTGATGAGGAGCGATAAATAAACCATTTGAGTGTTTTGCTTGGTTGTTGATTGTAATCTCGGAAGCATTCGCTAATGAAAACTACACAAATGCTTTCAGGGGAAACTAGTAGCAATCTATTGATTTTACTCTATTAAGTACTTTTAGTGTGTAGTAAGTCTGTAATGAGGAATACATTTTCAGTTCTGGAACTCACAATCAGTGTTGGGGTAACACATTACAAGTAAGGCTAGTTATATCATCTGATTACTTTTTTGAAGTTACTAGTAAAGTTACGCATTATTTATTTTTCAAATATGTAACACAAGTTCCCTTTCAGTCCGTCATGCTCTACGTTACGTCAGAAAGAGACTGACGAATGGGATCGTACCCGAGATCCCAATCACCTTCAAGTGGTTACAAAACGAGCCAATGGTATGCCGAGTACCTTGGTCTTTGCTCATGTTCTCATTGCGGGGACATGACGATCTCCGCCTTCACTGCCCTCGATGGCGGAGCAACCAAGGGGTATGCTGGGATTCCCCCAGTGGAGCGTTCTGTTGTGATGCAACTGTGTCCGAAGAATGCCTCCGCATGACGTGCTAAACCTGGCAGACATGAGGGAGCCTGGTCCGGGTCCGTAGAGGCCACGAACGACAGTGGGCGACTTGCTTCCTCGCCGCTCTCGTTCCCCTCTCCCCTTACCAGTTTCCACGAAAAGCCGGCTCGAGAACGTTTTGCCTTCTCATGCCCTCTTTGCTACTTGGAGTTAGACGAGTGCCCGCACTCTGCCCCCGTTAAGGGACGCTATGCCTCCCATACCGAGTCTGTCTGCTCCTCCTCACTGCCCCACTGTGGTTACGGCTGTAGTCCCCTTGACCCCACTGGATCAGTTTCTGGGAGCCTGGCTAGAGCTTCCCAGGCCTTCCTGTTTGCTCATTCGGTCGATCAGGCTCGGCTACGCGATTCAGTTCGCCCGGCGTCCCCTCAAGTTTTGGGGTTTTCGCGCGATGATGGTGGGCAAAGATGCTCCTGTCATGCACGTGGAGGTCGTGACCCTGCTGGCAAAGGGCGTGATGGAGCCGGTCCCTCCAGCCGACATGAAGTCCGGCTTTTACAGCCCTTACTTCATAGTACCTAAGAAGACAGGTGGGTTAAGGCCAATCCTGGACTTGCGTGCCTTGAACTGAGCTCTGCACAGACTCCCATTCAAAATGCTAATGTCCATGCGCATTTTTGAATGCACCATATTCGCGTGGCTTACGAACAAGCATGCGTTGTTACTGCTGAATTGCCTGAGACAATTCGAGGGCAAGAGGGTGGTTCCACTGAAACGGTTTCAGAGGCTCCTGAGGCATATGGCATCGGCGGCGGCAGTCATACCGCTCGGGTTACTCCATATGAGACTGCTTCAGCACTGGCTTCACAACCGAGTCCCGAGATGGGCATGGCAACTGGGCACGCTCCGAGTGACCATCACTCCGGCCTGCATCCGAACCTTCACCCCTTGTTTGGACCCCTACTGCATGACGTGCCCTTAGAATCTGTTTCCAGACATGTTGTTGTGACAGATGCCTCTGTCATGGGCTGGGGTGCCATGTGCAACGAGTATGCTGTGTCAGGCTCCTGGACGGGACCCCGACTTCAGTGGCATGTCAATTGCCTCGAGTTGCTAGAAGTACGACTTGCTCTGCATCGATTCAGGGCCCTGCTGAAGGACAAGCACATTCTGGTCCGGTAAGGACAACACTGCGACCGTAGCGTACATCAACCATCAGGGTGGTCTACTCTCCCGCAGAAGAAGCTTCTTTCTCAGAGACGGGGCACCCTCTGGCACCGACGTCCCGATCTTTGGAACCTACATGTGTGGATTCTGGACGGGTCACAGAAGAGCTGTGTCCACCAGACGCTCCTTTGCTTTGAAGTGGAACCTCTTCATCACTTGGTGTTCTTCACGGCTTGAGGACCCCTGGAAATGCCCAATCGGTTCAGTGCTTTCCTTTCTTCAGGAGGGGTTGGAATGAATGCTGTCTCCTGCCACCCTCAAGGTCTATGTGGCCGCCATTTTGGCTCACCATGACCCTGTTGAAGGTAAGTCTCTTGGGAAACACGATCTGATCATCAGGTTCCTGAGAGGAGCAAGGAGGCTCAATCCGCCTCGCCCTCAGCACGTCCCCTCTTGGGACCTCACAGTGGGTCTATCTACACTGCAGAGGGCTCCCTTCGAACCCTTGCTCACAGTAGAGCTAAAGTTTCTATCATTGAAAACTGTGCTCCTGACGGCTTAGGCTTCGGTGAAGAGGGTCAGGGACCTGCAGGCATTTTCAGTTGAAAAGCGTGCCTGGAATTCGGGCCAGCCAACTCTCAAGTTATCTTGAGACCCCGGCCTGGGTACGTGCCCAAAGTTCCCACCACTCCTTTTAGGGATCAGGTGGTGAGCTACGTTACGTACCCTTGCCACATCTCTGGTCTGCTGAATGGCCGGGTCACCTGCTCGGCTCCTCAGTGAAGACTTGAATGCGAGTTGCTCGCGCTGCTCCTTATTTACCCGCTCTGCGGGGTGGAGCTCGCGATGCAAATTCCACAGACCAAGGTACTCGGCGTACCATTGGCTCGTTTTGTAACCACTCCAAGGTGATTGGGCTCTCGGGCGAGATCCCATTCATCAGTTTCTTTCTGATGTAACGTCTCCGTTCCTTCCTTCAGGGAACGAGGGTTACATACGTAACCGAGACGTTACTTTGTTTTCCCATTTATTTCTTTGTTTTTGCACCTTTCCTATCCCCATGTTGAAAAAAAATTAAGAGTGAGGCACTCACATCAGCCTGAGGCTTAATAATTTCACTTATGGTGTGAAATGGCCTTTACAGTTGTTTTTATAGTACACTCAACTCTCATATGTGACTAGCTCATGCTGATTTTGATTCCTTTATGGTATGAATGTTTAAATTAAAAATAACAGAATATGCATCCATCTATACTCTCACATGAGAGGCCCACCGTCCTCAGTGCCAGAAGCCATTAAAATGTTTGTCTTTAATTAACTCTAAAAGTTAATGGATTACTGCCACGGGTATTGCAGACCTTTGCATTACTGTATGTGTCAAAAGTGAGGCCACACAATGTCTGAATTCCCATTAGCCCAGTCTGTGACCCTCATCAACCCCATTCACCAGTGCCCTCTGGAAATGCCACTCTCATACAGAATAAATTACTGGCAAATCAGCTCCATAAAATTATGATTGTAATAACAGCTGGAAAACTCTCATCCCCTGCAAAACCTGTATCACAAAAGAAAACAATATTGTGTGTAAAAAATAAGCTGGTAATAAATCAGATGGCAACTAGCCTTGCTAGCAAAAGAAAACTCTTTACAGTTTTGCTTGTTTTGATGGACTGTTCAGAGTTTGAAGAGTTTGAAAAGTATAGTGTCACTTGAATACATTGAATACATTAACAATTTTGTAATTAAATTTTTAACCCAAAAGTTGGGTAAGTCCATATTTACCCAAAGTTGGGTTGAAACAACCCAGCATTTTTTAGAGTGTACTAGTGGTGGGCGATACTGCAAAATTTGCTGCAAAATACTGCAAATACATATAATTTAGGAGATAATTGGGTGGAGGTTTGAGGTTTGTTCCAATTCAGAGGAACAGAGAGAGCAAAGGTTCTGGAAAAATGACGTGATGGGATCAGCAGGTGCCACACACTCTCTGACCACAGAGGACAATCATGAACACATGGTGGTCTTCCAGCAGCAGTCTTGAAGGTCAAAGTCTTGCATTTTATGTGGGCAGCTATTGGAGAAAAGGGTTATCTTTGGATGGCTGAAAGTGGACTGGCTGCACGTTCTGGATCACCAGTTGAGGTTTAATCATGCTAGCTTGAAGGCTAGTCAAGATGCAAAGCAGTGGTCTAGTTTTGAGAAGACAGACCGAATAAGGTCTAAGGGTTTTTTTTTAATTTCATGCATGTTAACAAATGAGTGTATCCACTCTGGGAGCAGGAGCCTCATTATAAACAGCTCATTCTATATTAAAGTCTGACTGAAACAATATGTTCAGAACTGATTTTTTTTTTTTTTTTTTTTTTTCTCTTCTAACCATGTTAATGAACTTTCAAGACTTTAAAACTTTCAAGTTTATTACTGACCGACTACTAAAAACAAATGTTTAGCTGACTTTGTACAGAAATAAGATCTCACTTTAATCTATAGAATTATTATAAAACTAATCCTAATTCTAATAGTACCAAAATATTATTATTATTTTTTTTTCTCTCTCGGTACAATGTAGATACATCAATGAAGAAATAGCTGATTTGAAATAAGACAGGTATTCCAGATTCACTAACAGGAACCCTGATCACTATAATGATGTCTTTGTGTTTATGTTAAGAAATCTTTAAAGTAAATGGATGCAGAGTTTAGTTTGCAGTGCAGGCTCATGCAATAATGCATCCACTAGTCTGAGTGATTTCTTAACACTAAAGTGAAAAGAGCACAATGTTCTTTTCCTTTAAAAAAATGCAATATTCATTCATTCATTTATTAGTATATCTATAATGATTTATTCTTAGAAACTTGTACTATGCAACAGTTAATGTTTGGCTCTGTCATTAAGGCTTTCTCCGGAATCAATTGTATTATGAAAGGCCCTATGCAATGAAACATGAATTGAATTAATTATTTGTAATTCTTTCCTGAATAATTCAGTGATCCTGGAGAGACTATTTTGACTATTTGGGATTGATTATTATACTCAGGGGGAGGTTCAAGATCAGGGATTGGTGAATTATACACCGTTACTGTTGACTGTCCTGGCAATAATCTTTTTTTGCTTGGCATTGCAAAGGCAGTGATTCATTGACAGACCTCAGGCACTTGCTGAATCAACAACACTTCAGCGACACACTTACACAGGCATGAAGACATCTTTCCAAACAAACGACACACGGGAGACCAGGAATCATTCATTTTCTAGTTTATTTTTAGTTAATGAAGTCAGAAAATAAATAAATACATACATTCTTACAATGTTAAACACTAATACATTCCCATCCACAGTTATTGGCAGTAAAATGTTGACTATATGGTAGCTAATCACCATCATTAGTAAATACACTTCAAATGTTGGTGTAGAGTTTACTTTGAAAAATATTCACTCAGAAATGGCTAGCAAATTTTGCACAATAAATAAATAAAAAATAACAGCATGTAAGAATTTGAATTAAGCATGTAATTATGAAGTAGAAAAATTGTGGTCTAAAATGGTGTTTTCTTGTAAAACACAATCCAATAAACTTCGAAAAATCTTTTATTTTTATTTATTTTTTATTCACTTTTAAACAATGTCCACTCAGAAATTGCTTGCAAATTTCAGAAATAATTAAAAAGAAATGTCAAGTAACACCGAACTAAACATTAAATTTATTAGTAAGACTGAAATAGTTTTCTTTTAAAACATACTACAATAATCTTAGTTTTATAGACAAATTTGAATTATATATATAAATATATACATATAACATTGTGGATTTAGTTTAAAACACTCAGCATTAAATTTCACAAACAATTTACTGCAACTGATGCTCTGAATTTAACAAAATGTTTAAATAGAAATAATTAAATAGTGTTATATATAATATGTGTTGTTATTATTATTATTATTATTATTATTATTATTATTATTATTATTAAGACTGGCACTCCATCTTGACCGTGTTTTCACCAATGCAAAAAAAATTCTTACAGCTGCCACTGGACTTCAGTGTAGCTATATTTATCATTATTTAATGTGATTTAAGGACTAAATCCACCTAAAACATCCATCAGCAGACTTTGAAACACATCTGATGTGATCCATCTCATAGAGAATGGCTGCCATCCAGTGATTTATGCCTTATGTATGTTTTTTTTTTGTATATTTCTCAACTTTTTCAACATTCTCAGCACTAGCTTTGGAGTGCAGTGGTGATTTATGTGTGGGCAGACATATTGATGTGAAGTCCAGGTAGGTGAAACACTAGCTGGGTGTATGTGACCCTTGACCCCAGTCACTCAGCCGCCCACCTTTCAGGGAGGAGCTGCAGCTCTGCCCCGCCGGCATCCATCAATAATTCAGACTTCACATTAATTACAAAAGGGCTCTGCTCTCCGCATGTGGTACGGGTTTACAGTCATCCATCACCCCTTTCAAGCCGCTCACATAAAGCTCACATTCCTCCTGAGGTGCAGGGAGAAATCTATTCTTTCATTTCTGCAGGTCTCTCGGCAGGTGTTTGTTTGCGCGCGCGTGCATTAGAATGCAATCTGAACTGTTACGATGTTGCCGCTCACCAGCTTTCATCAAATAATTACATTAAGACATCACAGGCACGGGGCGGGTGAGAGTGATTCAGATTGTCAGTTGCGGGCCTAGCTATGAAATGCCACGGCAATATCATCCTCCGGTGCATCACAAGACAAATGGCTTTCATCTAGCACCACTGTGGCCTCTGATTGAATCAGCAAAATTTCAAAGGAATTATCCCGATAATAATATTTTAACCACCTCTATAGATGCAGCAATGCAAAAATGGTTCATCAACTTTATTTCTCAATGAAAATTTGTAAAAAATTAAATAATAATTATTATTATTATTAGCTCCCAACAGAATCAATGCATATGAAATATCTCTTCAGTTGTTCTCACTATTATTATTATTATTATTATATAATCTACAGTAACATCATTTGCCAGTGAGTCTCATAAAAACATGCCCAGGTAGCATTTCACCCTAAAATAAATAAATAAAAAACAAAAAACATTATTTTCATGAAAAAGTGCATTTTCCACTCCAAATTTTCATTACAGTATATATTCAGACACGTTTTTTTTTTACAATGATGATCATTAAACAAAACATTCCCCCCAAAATGTTTTATTATTAATTGTTTAAAAAATAAACATTTACATGAAATCAGAAACCATAAAAATAAATAAAAATATATATTTATAAAACTAAAATCAGTAAAATTAAAATAACACTATTATTAGATGTACTTTGATATTACTTTATTTTTTGATCAGCAAAAATCAAAGGTACAGGTACTGCCCATCTGTAAAACATTTCTGCATTAGAGTAATAAAAAGTTTAATAATAAATAAAAAAAAAAATATATACAAATTTTTAAACAATTAATATATATATATATATATATATATATATATATATATATATATATATATATATATATATATATATATATATATATATATATATATATATATATATATATATATATATATATATATATATGTATAAATATATATGTGTATATATGTATATGTATATATGTATGTATATATATGTATATATATATATATGTATATACACATATATATATACACACACACATATATATATATATATATATATTAATTATCAGAAGTATATCTAGCAATTGTGAGTTTCCTTTTTTTTTCTCTCCAGATTTGGAGAGATTTGCCCTTGTAGAGTAATTAGCAATAATACATTATACAGTGATTTTATCATTCATTGTCCTGTATTGTACTGGACAGAAGATGTGTTGTGAATGAGTTATAATTGCTTGTTAATGCTGTTGTCGGCTGTAATGCTGCTGTGTGTTTGTCTGCAGAGCTTGTTAGGCTGACATGTAATGTGAGCAGGCAGGCTGTGGGCAATGCCAGCGCCCTTGCCATGGGAAATCATGTTCCATCTTGTTAGGGGAAGTTTGGATGCTTTGGCCTGTGAGGACCGCTAATAATCACCTCAGCGACTGTCACGGCTGTAGAATTCCAGCTGCTTTACAGAGCCGGCCAGAAACACACTTATGTTACGCACATGTGCCACTGTGGACAGCTGAAGACACACGTGAACTCACACATGATCACTTACAGTAACATGAGTCATCAAAACATATCCAGGTCACGTTGATTTCACCCTGAATTAAAAAAAATAAAAAAGACAAAGTGTAATATCATTTCCATGACGAATCATAATTTCCCTCATTTGCATTCTGTACACAATAAGACATCCTTAAAGGGATACTCCACCCCAAAATTAAAATGTTGTCATTAATCACTTACCCGCATGTCGTTCCAAACCCATAAAAGCTCTGTTCGTCTTCTGAACAGTTTCCAAAACATCTTAAATTGTGTTCCGAAGATGAACAGAGCTTTTACGGGTTTGGAACGACATCTGGGTAAGTGATTAATGACCAAATTTTCATTTTAAGGAAATTTTTTATCATAGGCGGAGGGTGAACCAACTCTAGGGTATAAGAAGCCAAATCTGTCAACTACAAGCATCATAAACCTGTCTTTTTTAGGCAATAACCAGACATGTCATGTTGGCTAATAAAATATGTTTAAAGGAACTGAATTTGCATTTAATGTGATCATAATTTAATTAAAATATTAGAAATTGATAATTAAATAGGCATAACGTTTCCTCCTCATGGTTATTCAAACGGCTAATAAATTAGGCCTATGTACAGAACTGACATTATCACTAACTGATCTGTCGCACACTTAAAAAATAGTGTATCATTATAATCACTGAAACTACACACTGCGATTTGAATCCCTTACTTACATTGTACGTACATCTGTGCGTAGTTTTTTATGAGAGAATTTGCGTAATTCAGTCATCAAACGTGCGCATTCAGCAAAGCTGATGAGTTTCAGCGATGCCTCATCTGAACGTCTCTGATTGGCCATTGCATTCCTAAGCTCAACAGAATAGGATCTGTATGTTTATAATGTGCAACGCTGTAAAATGCCTAAAATGAAATACAATGCATCATGAGAAAATCTTAATTTAATGTCACAGTCGACACTTTTTATTCATATACGCTTTATTAGCAACAGACGTAATATATTTAATTTGTTTGTGCAGGGGGCATTTTTGTCCAATTTAGTGCCATTTTTGCCCCAAGACCTCGTGGCTAAGCCTTACACATGCTCCGCCTATGGGGAGTATCCCTTTAAACGCTCAGAAAAAAGGTACAAAGCTGTCATAGTAGGTAGTAACGTATGGTACAAAAGCTTAAAGCTACATATCTGTGTCTCATTTATATCTACATGTTAGATAATGCTAATCTACATGTTAGAGTAATGCTAATTTTGCTATCCAAATTCAGTCACATTTCATTTTAAGCTCCAGTTCTCACAGTTAACTATTAACTCTGATATTTCCCTTTAATAAACTCCTAATTTGCTGCTTATTAATAGTTTGTAAAGTAGTTGTTAAGTTTAGGTGGGGTTGGGACATATATATATATATGTATGATTTTCATCGTCACAATAGATCACCGCAAATGTTTGCCACATGTCATGGCAACAGCAAAGCACACAATATTTCTGTGACCTTGTGCTTTCAGCTGCATCCTCGTTGGAAAAATAATGACAGATAGTGACAAATGATATGTCTGTCTCTGCCACAAAACAAGCACATGTTTCAAATGCGTCCTGCTCAGAGTAAATGCTGTTGTGCAGAGGACGGAAGATGGGCTGCTCGTTTTGTCCTCATGCTGAAGCACTGCATATTACATTATCTAATTAGTATTTTTAGGTTCAAACAGTAGATGTATACATCCTTATTTTTGTGTTTCTTTTTTTAATGTCTGAGAACACACTCATACACGTATCAACTGATGTATCTCAGTAATTCACTCATATTACAATATATATGCTATACCTTCTGAAAAGAAAAAAAAAATACTGTCAAGAGTTTGGAAACATCTAGGATTGATTGACTGATTGATTGATTTTAATTTGTAGTTGTTCTGCTTTTCAAGGATACATTTATTTGATAAAAAAGAAGCAATTGAAAAGAACCATTTCTATTGTAATGTTTTGTAAAACTTAATTTATTGCTGTGATCAAAGCTGTATTTCAGCATCATTACTCCAGTCTTCACTTTTCTGTTTAACAGTCATGGTTTCCACAAAATTATTCAGCAGCAAAAACATATTTTCAGCATTGACAATAATCAGATGTTTTACATAAATGTTTATTGAGCAGCAAATCACTATATTAGAATGTGACACTTAAAACAAGAGTAATGATGCTGAAAATTCAGATTTGATCACAGAAGTAAATTACATTTTACAATATATTCACATAGAAAATAAGTTGTATTAAATTCCAGTAATTTCGCCATTTTGATCAAATAAATGCAGCCTTGGAGACTTTTTTTATTTCATAATTATTCAGAACTTAAAATAAAGTGTTTTCAACATTATTTTGTTTGTATGTTATTGATATTTAATTGAACATCTCCTGTGATTGTCTTTTAGGGAAGAGGCCATCATGTCCACATATTTTGAGACGGTGGACGATCTGCTTGCATCATTTGGTCCGGTGAGGGATTGCTCCAAAGATAATGGAGGATGCCGGAAAAACTTTAAATGTGTTTCAGACAGAAGGATGGACTCGACCGGCTGCATGGTGAGTTACCACAGGTCATCTGACATCACTCTCATAACCACTGACTGCGGTCAAACTATCTGATCCACAGCACATGTAAGAGTCGTTGAGACTCTCAAGCTCTCATTCCAGGAGAACAGCATTCTGGCAAATACCTCTCATTACAGGCAGACAAGTTTGTCTCATGTTACATATGTAGATTAAAAGGAAGGAAATGAGTACAAGGAAATGCGGTTAATGGCTTTTTAGGGTGAGATCTGCTCATAAAACAGGGAAATTGATGAGCTCACATCGCTCTGAGTTGATGGATGAATCAATCATACACAGCACAATGGGCGTTGATCACTCACACACTCATTAGGAATGAAAGTCTGACAGTGATTCTGCAGTCTTGTCAGCTGCAGTGCTTTAAAAGAATAGTTCACCCCGAAATGAAAATGCTCGTATCTTTCATTAACGCTTCAGTCGTTACAAAGCCATTTCTTCTGGGGAACACAAAAGGGCAAATTTTGAAGAATGTCCTAATCGCTCTTTTGTTTTGTAATGAAACAAGACGGTGTCAGATTTGAAGTCAGATCTGATATAAAAATGATTGGTTCTCACATCTCCCATGACATCATAGATGTAAAAAAGTACATCAAAAGTACAAAAACTTGCAGATACTTGAATATTGCTTTACTTGCAGATAATACACTGTTAATGAAATGAAAGGTCACTTAAGTGTACTTAAACAGAGAAACGTTCATGACTGTTTCTTAACACACTTAGTAGGTACACTTTTAAAAAGTGATTTTTTTTTCTCTTTCTTTTACTTCATTACAAATGTGTTATACATATATACACATTTTAATAGAAATAGCATTAAAGTATATTTAAGTTTATATTTTAGTTGTATAAATGCTTTTCAGTGCTAGTAATTACGAAATTACTTATAAAGATATACTTAAATCTTAGTTTTAAAAAAATACTCTGATAAAAGTATGCTAAATTGTTCTTTTTTTGTTTTTGTTTTTTTGTTTTTTCAACAAGGGGTAATGCATCTAGAGATCTAGAGCCATGTTTACACCTGATATTAAGATCTCTCAGTCTATACAACTGCAAGTGTAAAAAACGTTCAGAAATCCAATGTGCATGTGATTCCCGCCAACTATAATTACAGGTAATATACAGTACGACGGATCTCCATGGTTAGACAGTCAGTGAAACAAGGTCCCTCATCTTGGTTTGCCCTGACCTGACATCACCTAAAGGTGACATAAAGGGCTCCAGGGAAGAAGCTGTCTTGGTGAGAGGAGGTCCTTGTGCTCGTAGACTTCTGTCATCTGCATTGGAGAGTCAGGTGAAGAGATAACGCCAAGCGTGTGATGAGTGCAAGGTGATCTGGTAAGGCCTGTTTGAGCCTCTCAGGGTGATGGCATGTGACAGCTGCTGATCTTTCCAGCAGAGCGGATCAGCCACTGTACAGTACACACTGGTCCTGGAGCAGGAGACAGAAGGAGACCAGCCTGTGATGAATGAGACTGTCTATGATTGACCGGTAAACTGAAGCAGGATGATGGAGCGTTTTCAGTTGCCTCTGAAAGAACTTTCTCTTCTCTGGCTTTCGTGATCATGATGTTATTCTTTCGTTTGATGTTCTTGAAAAATGTATTCTCTCTGGGAGGGATGAGGTTGGCTGCAGTCTATCTTCAACAAAAACACCAGTCTGTCATTCGGGCTTCATCTCAGTCATCTCTATAGACTCTGTTCCTGCTCCTGGAGAGCCACTATCCTGCAAAGTGTAACTTTAATCCTAATTTAACACACCTGAACCATCTAATCAAAGACTACTGGAAAATTCCAGGGAAGTGTGTTGGAGCTAAAGTCTGCAGGCCATTGGCCTCTCAAGAGCAGGATTGATAGCCCAGTTGGATTGAAACGCTAACATGTAAACAGCTCAGTGTGAATCGGATTGCAGTTTAGGGTTCAGAGCTTTCAGAATGTGAAATCTGATTGGATTCATTTGGATTGATGAAAATTGGTGCATGTAAATGTATTTTGCAGAGTACAGAGAGATGGACAAAATGTGGTATTGAGTGGCAACATTGTTTGTGTCCTTCGTTTGGTTCTGCCTGAACAATTTGTCGTCCGTAATAGGAAATCAAAGTGGTGGATGGAAATTACTTATTCATCTGATGCTCATGTTTCCACTTGGTATTGTTTTTTTGGTGCTCAGGTCAGACATGCTAAGCCAATAGCCTTTGAAAGCTATTCATATTTTCTAGGACTGCCCCCGTAGTAATCGGTTAGTCAAAAAAAAAAATGTCCATGACGGGCAGATCCTTAACGAATGCTCCTTGTAGTTATAGTACATTAGGCAGGAAATCCAAACGTTCGTCATCACTCATCAAACCCAAATATGGCTTATCATTGAAACATATAGGTAGTAGACATGAGCAACATAACTATAAAAAGCTTGAAATGTCTCTTTTAAAAGGAAAAGAATTTAAACAGAAAACAAGTGATTAGTTAACCATTTTTAAAGAAAACCATCAACCCTTATTTCATCACACCCTACTTATTTTAGTAGCTTTGGAACTTAAGTGGTTTTGAATAAATGTGATTTTACTGAATGGACCATAGAAAATTGTTTACTTTAAAACGTGTCAATTTTATTAGTTTATTAGCTATTAGTTTCACAAAAATAATATTCCCCCTTCTTTTGTTCTCTGTCTATTTGTGTTTATTTGTATAATTTACATAAATGTAATGTGGTGTGGCTGCAGGCTGTGCAGATATTGATGTTTTTGCATTTGGATTCAAACTCCGAGTCTAGTTTCATTGGGTTTGTCTCAGTTTGATTTAAATGGTTTTATGCATGTAGAGTTCAGGTAAGAAGTGAGATCGGCTGGATACAGATCTTATAGGCCGAGAAGATGATTTTTCATGTCTTGACAAGATAGCATGACATTTCTGTGTTTGGGAATGCAGTTCCACTTAATTATATACAGCATCAGCAACTATGTAGTACCATTTTTAATTTCCAATTTCTTTTTTTTTTCTTTTTTTAATAACTGTGCCATTTTACTCCTACAACATTTATTATTAATCTCTTCCCCTCATCGCTTGCATGTCAGTGATTTGCCCTTTGCATGTCAGTTTACTTATGGTGAATGTTTTCATAATTATGCTGCCTTTTTTGTTAATTTAGTAAAATAGATTAGATTACTTTGTTGTGGTTTTATTATTGCTTTTTTTTTTTTTTTTTTTTTTTTTTGCAGAGCACAATCCACAGCTTACTTTTAAAGTAAAAAATGTCCAGATGATGAAAGGAACGTTTATCATCTTCAGAGTATTTATTTTCATTTTTCATGTCTTCCTATGATCACTGTGTGAAAGGGAAAAAAATAAATCTCTACCTGCACATTAATGTCACACATCTTTCTCAGAGCAAGCATTCATATAATTGTAATTTTGTAGCAAACGGCAGAAAAGAGTGAAAGGATGTTTTTTTTTTTTTTTTTTTTTTACCATTACCTGTGATGGATTTTGAATCTGGTGGCCATTATAGAATTGTGGCATGGCAAAGAGCATTTGTAAAAGCACTGACATCATTTGTAATCTCGCCAAGCTTTGAATGGGGTCTGTCTTCAGAAAAACACAGCGTGTCCTAAAAGAATCAGCACGACACTTTCGGGGCATTTGCAGCGATCGCTGCCTAATCCTTTTAAGCGTTCACTTCACCTCTATTACTGAGAGTGTGGAGAAATAGCAGAGGACGGAAAAGCTCTGTAAAGTCCCTCATGTCACCGATGCTGAAGAGGCTAAAACACATGGAGACTCCATCCAGAGTGGTATCGTGACCTTGGCCCAAGTCGAGAAATCCAGAAATGAATCCACTTCAGCCAGCAGATAGAAGGAAATTGAACAGCTTTACCCGAGTGTCAAGCTTGAGATCAGAGTGACGTATTTAAAGGTGCGTGTTGAATGGGAATGCAGTTTTATTTCCGAGATCTAACCATGACCTGTGATTTTCACAGTGTTATATACTGTTATAATAGGAGGCCTCAAAGTTGGTTGCATTATATCAGACTCTCTGAACAGAAACAACAAAAGTATACTTGAATAATAAAATAAGTGTCTAATGCCACTAACAACGTGTTTTTAGATGACTTAAAGTATCCAGAGTTGCATTTCAAATCTTCATTGGTGAGTCCTAATCTGATGAAGAAACAAACTCATCTACATCTTGGATGGTCTGAGGGTGTGTAACTGAATAAGAGAGCAATCACATTTTAGACCAGATCTCAGTTTGTTGTTGTTAGGATGAAATGTCAAAACATTATATATTAGTGTAGAAATGAGATATGCATATAAAACCCTGTTTGGTTCTGTCCTCTGGAGCAGAGCTGGTGGTGAATGATGATGATTCATGCTGTTTGCTAATCCACCTCAGCGTTTCTCCTGGAGTGGGTGGTCAGACACAGATGGGAGCTGACTTTATAACAACGGCCAGCATCCTGCTGCATTCATACTACCACTTTTAAATACTTTTCAACAACTGCAATCTGCTCCGACACATTAGAATGATGAAACATTATTTATTTTGGAAGGAAGGTTTTCAGCAAGGACCTCCCAGAATGAAATATATACAATATGTAGAACAACTAATAAGATCGTCCGAGTTCATTCCAATGCTGAGTTGTGAAGGCTGATCTGTTGCCAGTGGGTGATCTTATACCCTCTAACCGCCAATGATTTCTTCTTCTGATTCATCTATTGCTGCTTCTTGTTTTCCCCCCTCGTTGTCTGAACAAATGAAAAACAGGATTCTCAACATCTTGCTGGGATTCGAAACATTTCAAAGTGCAATCAAGTGCTTCCTTTGTCCTGTGGATGAAGAACATGTTCTGTTTCCTCCATGTTCAGTTTCTCACCTCACTGAGCCAAAAGCATTTCACCGTCTTGATTTTCTCTCTTTTTTATGGTTATGATATGTCTCTTCTGCTCACCAGTTCTGCATTTATTTGATAAAATATACAGTAAAAACAGTAAGTTTGTGAAATATTATTACAATTTAAAATAAATGCTTTCGATGTGGATACTCTAAAAAAATGGTGCTGAATACCACTGAAAGTGGTTAATTGGCTCGTAATCAAGTGGGCGAACCACTTTAAGTGTTATATAACACCTATCTTTAAAGATGCTATACAGCACTTTTGTCAAATGGTGCTATGCAGAACCATAAGAGCAACCCAGTTCTCCTATCTAGATTTTAGAGATGTTACTCCACTCTCATATGTTTGCTATGCAAGAAATTTTCTACAATAGCAAAAGCTGTTTTGAATAAATTGTAGGCTTTTCAGAGGTCAAAAAATCATGTTATCACCAAAAAAAACATGTTATCCTCAGGACATACACTGTTGTATGGCAGTGGTGCTATAAAGCACCTTGACGACTTCTAAGAACCACTGAAGATTTATTTATGTGTGTCTCTCTCTCTGTGTGTGTGTGTGTTTATGCATTTAACCGAGTTGTGTTTTAGGGTTGAAGGAAATGACCGTAAACATAACAGTGACGGTCCTGGTAATTTTCAGCCATTATCCGCTTTTTAAAGTTTAGACAAAAAAAAACAAAAAAAAAAACACATCCATGTTTCATTTTAATTTAGTCTAAGGCTGAATGTTTTCTTCCTCTTCTTTCTTTTATTAGACCCTTCAGGGCTTTTTTTCTGTTATGTTTTCTATGTTAAAAAGCCCATGCTGGTCTGATGTTAATACAATTCCTCTGTAAAGCATTAAGGCAGCACATTTATTCGTACACAGGGACCTTTCTCTTCCGTATGGCGATTGTGTTTAGTTTCTGAAGGCGCTTAGTTTAGTTTCTCTCATGTATTTTTATTTCTACTGCAAATTAAACCGCTTGTGTGTCCGTCATTTGAATTTCCTCCCTGGAGTTCAAGTCAGGTGTGTCCAAACCATTATAGTGTGGCGATGGCTCCCTCCTGTGCCATTAGCATAGAGAGAGAAGATGCTTCCAAACCTTTGAAGGACAGAAAAAATGAGACAGCTGGAGAAAGATGAGGTGACGTGATGGACAACACGGAGAGAGAATGAGAGAGATGGAATAATGAACAGAGCAGAAGGGAGAGGGAAAGGAAGAGTGAAACAAGATGAAGTACCATAAGAAGGGATATATGCTGAATGAGAGCAGAATATAATGAGAGAAGAGAGAGAGCAGCACACATGTGGAATCATTATTCTGAAGGACTTTAACAGGGACTTTTCTGCCAGCTGTGATTTTTGTAGATCTCAAGAAAGCCGTGCAGCAGGGTTCGCTCACCAATGCCAAGTCAGAGTAAAAATTGCCTTTGGCAAGTCATTGCAGTGACTCGCCAGTTGGCTGGAAACTTTATAAGGAAATGCAACATAATACATGGCTTAAACAATGTAACTGCTGCAAGATATGTAAAGTGAAGATTTAGATCTTAATTTATTTCCATATAACTGTATTATTACAGGGGTTTTTTTCTTTTCTTTTTTTCTTCTTTTCCGTTTCGACTCTTATAACACTGTTATTCAATGCATCGATTAAACGAATAGTTTAAAATTTGCAAAAAAAATCACTCACCATCCATGATGTAGATACGTTTGTTTCTTTGGCAAAACAGATTTGGAGAAATGTAGCATTACATGACTTGCCCAGCAATGGATGCTCTACAGTGAATGAATGCCGTCAGATTGAGAGTCCAAACAGCTGTTAAAAAAACATCACAATAATCCAGAAGTACTCCAGTCCATCAATTAACGTCTTGTGAATAGAAAAGCTGTGTGTTTGTCAGAAACAAACCCAGCATTAAGGCATTTTAATTTTAAAGCATTGCTTCTGGCTAAAATGTGTTTTAGACAGTTTTCTTTTGTAAACGTTGTTTGATCTGTGTATATTGCTCTCTTGATTCAGATTCACACAACTCTTTTTTTCACTGGAGGGAGTGTTATTATGGTTTTTGGACTCAAATGTTAGCTTTCAAGCAATGGATTTTAGGTAAAAACATCTTGATGATGGATTTGTTTTTTACAAACACACAGCTTTTGGCTTCATAGGATGTTAACTGTGATTAGAGTGGTGTGGATTATTGTGATGTTTTTATCAGCTGCTTGGACTATACAATTACATATTACAAATACATAAATGTAAATTTTGACCTACATTGGAGTCAGAATTTGGGGCGTTTTTTTCTTTTTTTTTTCTTAATTTAATTTCTTCAATTGGCAAATCAGCCGGACTTTGCTGCTCAGATTAAATTGTATCAAATAGCATTGGACTGAACAATAAGGCAGTTCAAAATGCCAACACCCAAGCAAAACTGCCAAATACCCAAATTTGGCACCAATTATTTTGCTTTCTGGGCATTTTAACACCTAGAAAAACAAAATAAAAGGGTTTACTTTTCTAAGTGCTCTTCAAGTGAACTTCATCAAATAGAGACGCTTGTACTTCACTCTTGATTTGCAGCAATCCTGCGCTAGATCATAAAATCCTCTTCTCTCTTTTTTTTGGTCTGTTTTCCTGTTTTGGCACCATCTGATAAGGTCAAGTTGAGATCTGGATACCAAGAACAAAGGAACTTATATGTCAGCTGCGCATTAATCAAATGTAAGGAGGTCTAAACTCACAGCAGCGTTCACAATCGGCAGAGCTGTGCACAATCAGAGTTATTCTACAGAAGGCTGCCATTTCAATTCCCGCTCCTTTAATAGTTTAATGAATGCAAGAGCCACAGTATTATGCACAGCAGGTATCATCTCCTATCTGAGATGAGGTGCCAATGGAGACAAAATAACAAAACGGCCTTTTGAATTATTTTCCTTCCCATAACCTTTTGCTGTCTCATTGTTAGGTTTTTGCATTAATTGCCTGTAATGTTTCCTGAGGTTGTGTTGATACTGTTTTGACTGGCATTGGAGATGATTTTCCTTCTTTCCCTGTTTGTGAAGCTGCTCTAAGGAGCATCATTGCATGCACTGAATTATTTAATTTTGCAGCATTCGATGACTGTGCCAGTCTTGAAAAACTCAAGCCGCCATTGACCCACAGGTCAAACATCACTCCGAAATAGCTTTATTAGGTCACGCATGTAATTCAGACACTTAATAATGAGGGACATGCATTCATTAAGATGAAGGCAGCCGCTTAATTGCACAGTGTCTGATTAAAAACCTGGAGGTGATTAGATTGATTAATGAGAGTAAACGCGGAGGCAGCGGATCAGGCCACAGAGGTTGCTGTATTCCTTTATTTCTCTCATCTGTGCCGTCTGTTCTGATGGAGATCACGACCACTCGTCTTGTTTAGCGACCACTGAGCATTTTACTGTTGTGCTTTAGGAATGTGCTGTAATTCTTTAGACACTTTTTGTGGGTACACCTCCTTGAGATTTGTTTCCCACAGACTTTCTCTGTTGTACTGCTCTGGAAAACCGTACGTGAAAGTGGCAAACTGTGAAAAATAAATAAATAAAATGATTTGAGTAAAAAGTTGAGTAAAAATGTGTTTTCTTTACCAAGAAAGTGGCGAGATTTTTGCATATTGAAACATAGTAAGTTGATCCACATGTGACAGCCTGTGACATGAACAAGAACATGAACAACAATATCACATTAGACCACAAAAATTGATCTTAAATTCAACTTCCAAAAAGTGCACTGATATTTGGAATGTTACATTCATTTAGTTGACTAGTGCCATGTGCTGTATTAACAAATACATAAATGGCATTGATAAAAAACTAACACTGACAAGCTACGCAATATCACATTCATAATCGATTGATCTAATGAATGCGATATTGCATAGATTGTCAGCTATGCAATATCAGTGATCTACAGCTCTGTGTATTAAATTCATCTGAATAATTAATAAATTTACTGATGAGATGCGCATGACAAGCACATGCGATTTATCATGCAGCCCTTGTTTGTTGATCACACAGTACAAAGTAGATGAGGAAAACTAGGATGCCGGGTGTATTCAATGTGCCTCCATTACTGTCCACTGTGATTGGTTGAGTGGATATATCGCATTCTGCAACAAAGGGAGACGGTTTGGAGAAAAAGGGAGAAAGCATGACCTAATAACTCAGCTAATATCGCATGATTGAAAACAATTAAAAATATACAATTTCCTTATGTTGTATTAAGGGGCTTTTCATCTTCATCTACAGGCTAATGAACGCTTTTGAATGAAAAATCCTGACCTTTGCCGTTGGTCCACTGTACAAGCATGCATTTAGATGTGTACAAGGCTGTACGTTCATGAGACTTTATTTGCCATGCAATTTACTCTGACTCACACCATAAAAAAAAAAAAAAATGTTTCTCAAAAAAAAGTTCAAGAATAAGGACACGGAAGAGAAGACAATGCTGAATAAAGTCGTAGTTTTTGCTATTTTTGGACCGAAATGTATTTTCGATGCTTCAAAAAATTCTAACTGACCCTCTGATATCACATGGACTACTTTGAAGATGTTTTTCTTACCTTTCTGGACATGGACAGTAGACCGTACACACAGCTTCAATGGAGGGACTGAGAGCTCTCGGACTAAATCTAAAATATCTTAAACTGTGTTCAGAAGATAAACAGAGGTCTTTTTTCTCTCTCACCATTAAAATAGTTCTGTTTTGTTTTTAATTGAAAATGAATATTTCCTGTTTCATTATTAATTAATCTAGAAAAAATACTTGGATTTTTTTATTTTTGTTGTTGTTATTTGTTGTTTTTTTGTTTATGTTTTTTTTTTATCTTTTTTTTATGATCAAGTTTGATGAATTTAACCTTCTCAAATCATCACAAATTGCTTAAAATAAAATCTGTAGATATAGAACACTTAAAGCATATTACAATATTAGTTTAAACATTTTAAAGTGCACTGTTAGGTGTATATTTAAGCCTATATTTAAGCATGGAGGCGCCAGTGCGATCCCTTCATTCTGTTATTCATAACAGTGGAAACAACTTGAAGTACAGCATTGTTTTTGCTCATACAGCTAAGATTAATATTTCTTTTGGAGCTATAAATGGTGCACCTTTATTTTTGTGTACACTGAATACATGAATATCAACAAAACGTAGTGCTTCTGTAAAATAGAGAAAATAAATTGGATGCACTTTCTGCCATCTCTGTCTGCGTGAACACGTCAAGCTCTGGCTGAAATGCAAAGCTTTAAAAGCAGTTGCAGTTTAAATTCACAACTAATTGGAGTCATTTGAGTCAATTGATTTTCTCCACAGTATTTTCTCTCTGTACCAACGTAAATATAAGCTAAAACAAAGCCAGTTGCACATAAATGAAGTCCATATTGTCCATCCAACAGAATAGTAATCACAATAATTGTGAACTATGTATTTATTTTTACAGCCTATCACTGTTTATCACTATTATTATTATTATTATTTATACTATGTTTTGTAGAAAGGGAACTAAAGTAGCCTGCATTGATTTCACAGTAAAATTCTGAATATCAATGCTATAAGTATCTAGTAGCATTTTTGCACTATTTGTGCTGTTCTTTATTGCTTGCTTGCTTTGCTTATGTATGAATGTTTACTTAAGTTCTTAACTATTGTTTTTTTTTTTCATTATTATTATTATACTATTTTTTTTCAATTATGGAGTTATAAATGATGTTTATAATTATAAATACGGTATGTTTAGAATCCAATGTCAAACATTATATTAATGCGAAAGGCGAGAGCATTACTTTATGCATTTGTTATAAAATGTTTACCACATTATTAATATTGAAAGGGCTGTTAAAAGAACTACTTTTAAAGAATGAATTTTCTGTTGTTTTGATGAAAGAAGACGTACAGTATAACCCGAATGACCACAGGTTTTGAGCTGAAATGTCATGAGTTTGCTGCTTCAGACTCAGATTAAATAATAATAATAATAATAATCACTGTGTGCTTGTGAGAGAATGTTAGAGATTCCTGCATGTGTTAGAGATTGAAAGACTGAAGCATTAATAAACAACAGTCTGATGAATATTATATTACAGACACAGGACTGATGCTGTTAACTGTGATCCTTAATCAGGTCTATATGAAAAATATCTCAGTTTATATTATCATATGTGTGTTATATGACCCAGTGCGCTCATGCTATTGACCCAGTTCAGCATGCCATTAAAATGACTAAAGCACGATAACACTCCAAAAATCCACCCGCACACCCTTAAAGATAAATATATTTTCCGCTTATTCTTCTGATGTGCTTTGAAGCACTGATCTTTTATTTCTCGCTTGATGTTGTTGTTGCTTTCTTTGAAATCATCCAATTAAAAGCCTTTGGTCTTGAAATTCAGAGTCTTTGGTGGCTCTTTGGTACTGAAGCTGTGTGCTCAATGACGTCACATATGACCTCAGAGTGGCTTTGACATATTCGTCTAATTGTATGCAGAAGAATACGGATATGATTGTATACAGAATGTGTGGATTAATTTTCAGCTCAGACAAGCAAACACACTTGTCAAGAACTGCAGTAAAAAATTAATATGTTTCATATGTAATTTGCCAGACTACAATTGTCATTTCAGTTGTTGATTAGATCATCTGTGTGTTTGCTACAGACAAAAATGTATTCATATGAAAATTGTCAAATCATTAATACCTAGTATCAAGTCTGTATTATATCATCAGCAACAGACAGTTGTTGACTGTTATCTTATTCCAGTCTCTCCTTCATTGGCTGTCTATCTGTGTAATACCAAAAGCATTCTCTCATCAGAGATTCTTCAGTATAATAGATCAGGGAGCCCCTGAGCAAAGATTCAAAACATCAAGATTTACATCAAACACAAACTGCTTGTAAAGAAATAGAGTGCAACTGTGTGAAGAACGAACATCAGTGGTGTGACATCAGTTAGAACATAATCAGCTCAAAATGAAGTTAATTTCAAGAGTATGAAACCGCTTTCCAGAGTGAAGTTCCCAGAAGAAGTTAACTCTGGCTGGTAAACATTTTCAAACTACCGTAAGTCTGTGGCCATTATGTAGGTAATCCGCCACCTCTGACATGGAAATCTTCTCCATTACATTTATTCTGTTCAGGTGACTGTTTAGGTCAGACATACAGTAAGTGAAAACATCAAAACACTGATGGAAACTGATGTTGAGATGAGTATTCCAGGGGTACCTGGATGGCTTACTATTTTCATTAGAAATTCGAAGTGCAGATCCGTGCATACTTCAAGGGCAAATATTGCCCATAATCCATTGAGTGTTGGACAAGGATTTGAGTAGAACTACAAATATGAATAAAAAAAAGTGTTAAAAACTACAAACATGGCAGGTATGCATATATATAAGTATATATATATATACAAGTATATATATAAGTATATATATATAACATAAATAAGTAGGCTAATAAATATATAATGTTTAAAACATGAAAAACTATTTGTTCTCCACCACATCACTAAAATTGATACTGTGTGTGTGTGTGTGTGTGTGTGTAAGAGAGTGCTTTCTGCATTGAGGATATTCTGTAGTCTCAGACCTTCGTTTGGGTAAATCTTTACTGGATTGTCTGTACTCAATCCTTATCCATCTTCAAGAATCAGCTTAAAACACATCTCTTCCAAACGTATTTGACCTAACTTTAACACTCACTATTCTTAAAAAAAAAAAAGAATAATATTAAGCTTTCTTATCTTTTGTATTCTATCGGTTTTCTTTTATTATACAATTAACAAAGGCAAAAAAAGACCTCTAACTCTAGCTTGCTCTATTCTTTTTCTATTCTATCTGTTATCAGTATTTCTTTATTATATTATTTAAAAGCCTTTGTTACGTGTAAGCTAACTGAGACTTGTTATAGCACTTGTATATTTGTTGTTTTTTATTGCTTCCATTGTCCTCATACGCTATTTGTGACGGATTGAGAGAGAATAGTGCTGACATTTTGAGTCACTGACTTTGCAAAAACCCAACAAAAACACGTCCTAAGAGTCCAAAAGCATTCACTTCGCAATGAAGCCTGTTAGAATTAATAAATACAGTTAGAATGTCCTTATAATTTAAGTTATGAAAAAAAATGTTTTTTTTGTTTTTTGCTTTCGAACCTCAGTTTTCAGAGTTTCAAAACTGTTTTTTCACCTATTCGCACACCAGTTTTCAGATCACTATTTACAAGGTTTCAAATCTTGAAAGCAAACTATACACTGGGAGAACAGTGACCAATTCGAAACTCTGAAAAAATGATTGCACAACACCATTAACACCTTTTTTAAATTTTAGGAACGTTTATTTTGCATATCCTGTGCGCTTTTGTCATTGGTGGAGCAGTCGGTCAATCCCACCTTTCCAGTAAATACGACTTGTGATTGGACTGTACGTCAGCAGACAGCAAAGCATTGGCCAAGAGCAGAAGGCCCTCCCTCCAGGCTTTTTGTTAGTTGCGAGGTTGCGAAGCTTCATTTTCGCTCAGTCTGAGTTTCAGAGTTTCAGAGCAGAGATGCGTGACAGCGCTGCCACAAATCACGTGAGTCGCAAGCTCGCAACTGTGTGGACGTATCTCCGCAAAGTGGGTGTTGTAAACTCAGCTCTGAAAAAATAGTCTGCAAATGTAATGTAACTGATCTTTTATTTCTCGCTTGATGTTGTTGTTGCTTTCTTTGAAATCATCCAATTAAAAGCCTTTGGTCTTGAAATTCAGAGTCTTTGGTGGCTCTTTGGTACTGAAGCTGTGTGCTCAATGACGTCACATATGCAAATGTAATGTAATGTAATAAGTTTCGCCCTTTCGAACCTCAGTTTTCAGAGTTTCAAAACTGTTTTTTCACCTGTTGGCACACCAGTTTTAAGATCACTATTTACAAGGTTTCAAATCTTGAAAGCAAACTATACACTGGGAGAAGAGTGACCAATTCGAAACTCTGAAAAAATGATTGCACAACACCATTAAAAAGAGTGTTGCACTTCTGAAGAGGGAAAACTCAAAAACAAAATTATGTTTGAAGAGTTTTAATTTTTTTACCACTTTGCAGGCCTGCAAAGCTCTGTTTTCAGAGTTAAAAAAAAAATGTCACACATTCGCACACCAGTTTTCAGATCACCATTTACAGTGGGAGAACACTGACAAATTTGAAACTCTGAAAAATTCTTTGCGCAACATCGTAAAAAAATGTTGCAGTTCTGAAGAAGGAAATCTCAAAAACAACATAATGTTTGCAGAGATATTTTTATATTTTTTTACATTTTGCAAGCTTGCAAATCTTATTTTTCGATCTTGCAAAACTTTTTTTTGTAAGATTTTGAGTTTTCGAACACTTAGTTTCAATCTTTCAGAACTGTATTTTCAGTTTTAAATCATGGCAGGATTTAAATCCAATAACAGGGCAGTTAAAACGGTCAAAGAATGCACATAAATAAGCAACATGTGCGGATCGTGATTTTGAGGCAGTTATAGCAAAAACAGAAAATAGTTATCCTCAAATGTTACCATTTGTTTTAAAAACAGTTGACGATAAAAAAAAAAAAAAGTTTTAAATAAGCTCCACATTATGCTTGTTGGAAGCAGTGACTTCAAATGACGCATCTCGCTGAAGTTGGGATTCATCGATCTGCCCAAGTCTTAGGTCGGATATTCGACTTCAAATGACATAATTGACCAGGGGTCTCCAAACCCGGGACTCTGAGTTTAGTGCCAACCCTAATCAAATGCTCCTGAACCAGCTAATCAAGGTATTTCTAGACATACTAGAAACTTACAGGAAGGTTTGTTGAGGCAATTTGGAGCTAAACTCTGCAGGACACCAGCCCTCCAGGACTGAGTTTGGAGATAGACATTAAGTTTGTTCGACTTGAAGCAGCGCTGCGCAGACCGGTCAGTGTATGACATCAAAGTACCGCGATTCGAAAGCATAAGGGGCCGTCTGCTCTCTATACAGTAGTTCTCACTGTACTTTGATGTCATACACAAATCGGTCTGCACAGTCCTGTTTCAAGTTGAACACACCTCTTATTTCCAAGTAGGAGGTAGGAAAAAATCGTAAAATTGAGTTTGTTGTCTGTTTTCACTTCCGATCGCTATTGTGACTCATCCACGACTTTTGTCACTCATAATAATATGCATTCATAACCCGTCCTGTCCCAACCCATCCCATCAGCTTTAATGACAAACTTATCGCACACTTTTCCATTCAGTTCTGTACAAAAACCCAGAGAAACATTTCTACACATGAAATATGAAGGTAATAAACAAGCAATTAAGAGTTAATCTGATGTAGCGAGTAGCTTATCCTAAACTGCTACAGATAACAATTCTGCTTCATTGTGTGATTGAAATCCACATTATATTGAAATCAGAAATTATTTTAAACTCTCAGTGGTGGTTTATAGTGATATTTTAGTAAAAGCTTAGTATTAATCTCATAAACTGTAATGTTTAGCTTGATGCTAATTGTAGCTATATAATCTAAGAAAAATAAAAAAGTCCAAAAGCTGTAACTGGGGCAGTATCCTTTCAAAAAGTATTCTTCCTTAAATGGTGCATAGAAGTACCTTAAGTGTACATATCAGTACCATATGTATTTCTACCTTTTTAAATAGGTACCACGTAAGAGAGAGAGTAATGCACCTGTTACCCAGGGGTCGGTATGTTTGCTATCAGTATATACTGTGGTTGCAAGGGTATTTCAAACTTAGTTTGACCCCTAAACAAAGAAAGGAAAAAGGACCATGAGTATAGGGGTCTTAAAATATCAAGCTACTTTTAATAAAAAAAAAAAAAAAAAAAAAAAAACAGACATTCAACTTTGGCAAAACAGTCATCCCACACTATTTATGCATCATTCATTACACCTTAAGATGTGCTCGAGGAGCATTCAAGCAATCAGACTTTCAGATTTTCCACCTGCCCAATGAGACCGAGCACAAAAAATCCCATAGACTTACATTAAAGGTGAGATCCGAGCCGCATCAATGAGTCTTTTGACTTGGGCATGTAAGTTACAGCACAAAATACCCTAGCAACTACATGAGAATGCTATGCTCTACTTTCTTGCACAAGCAAGAAAATAGAACAATCCATTTGGAGTTTCTCTAGTCTCTGAATATATGGGCCGGTCAGTTCCACATGTCTGGATAATGGGTGTCTTATTGAGGCTCTGCCTTGGCAACCCTCATTAGTACCCTTTCTTTCTTGAGAAACTGCTTTGTTCATCATATAATAACTTCCTACTGAGGATACAGTACATGCGGTCTCTATTGTTACCTGGTAACAGAAAGTAAAGACCAGCACGCAGATGTTGATCCCCCATGTCCATCTCTCTCATCCCAAATCATTCACAGTGCCCAGAAGGACTGAAGCCTATGAAGGACGGTTCGGGCTGCTATGACTACTCTCTGGGAACGGACTGTACGGACGGCTTCAATGGAGGCTGTGAGCAGCTGTGTCTTCAGCAGCTGGTTCCTCTTCCTGATGACCCGACGTCCAGCAATGTGCTCATGTTCTGCGGGTGAGAGAAAACACGTGCATGAATATGAACCCAAGCACACAAAGAGCACGTTCAGTGGGTATAGAAAAGAATCACCCTCTTTTTGGTTGAACAAATACAGCTGGGTAAAACAAAAACTGTGTCCATCTTCATTTCTTGTATTTCAGCTTGTATTTGATAAAGATCCCTTTAACATTATCTGAATGAAATCTCAACACTGTCCCTGTGTGTGTGTGTGATCAGGTGTGTGCAGGAATACAAGCTAGCCGCTGACGGCCGCTCCTGTCTTCTCCTGGCTGATCACTGTGAAGGGCCGAAGTGCCCGAAGCAAGACTCACGCTTCAATGACACGCTCTTCAGTGAGATGCTCCGCGGGTACAATAACAAAACTCAACAGGTGACCCTGGGACAAGTTTTCCAGATGACCTTCAGGTGAGTTTTTGTGCAGTAAGCTTTATGTCTGGGATGTTTGGCAATTTAGTTTGTTTTATTCTTCAGATTCTTGAGGGTTGTATTTTGAGTGCAAGAGCTATAGGCTCTAGAAGTACATTTATTGAGAGAAAAATAAAATAAAAATAATATTGGAGAAAATGAATGGAAAAATACTTCTGAATGGCACTCGAAAGAGGAATAATGCGTTTGCTCTATAGCAGTATGCTGTGATAATTTCAAGACACATCAGTTATGATTTGTGTACTTTTTTTGGTCTAAAGTGAGAGTAATTTTGTTCAGCAAACACATTTCTCAGAAAGGCTCACGTTTGAAGATAAAAGCAGTTAATTTACAGCCTACATGACTGCTTCCATGTCTATTTGCAGCTGTCAAACTCACTCATGTTAGATGGTGTGTTGTGGCACAGCAGTTCTTCTGATGAACGTAAAACACTCCATCTTTATTAAGTTATCAGTGTTGTGTGTTAGCAGCAATCCCAGCACTTCACCACCACTGTCAGACCCCGCAAAACCATTCACTGTCTGAAAATCAAGACAAATGCGTTCTGAGGAAAGACACCTTGGCTGGCCTTATACTAACCGTCATAACATAAGCACCTCTGATCGTCTGCATTTGTCTGGAGGTTCTTTGACTGTATTGTATGCAAGCCTGTTTCTGTCATGGGATAGACTATCAAAAAGAAAAAAAAAAATTATCACTTTTATCAGTTCTGACTGATTTCTCATAGTTGTTCATATCTCACAGTTCATATCTTTTTCTTGCAGTTCTGAAAAAAAAAGGCTGAGTTGCAGTGGCGGCTCTAGACAAATTTTACTAGGGGGACCAAGGAGGGGCCAGTGTTTAACCAGAGGGGAACATTAAAAATGGCAACATATTTTATTTAAATGTAATGCAAATAAATACAAAAAGTAATTCTTGAAAAAATCTACACACTAATTGTACACAATCTAAACATGTTAATAAAAACAAATTACTATTAGTACTCTTATAAAATTCAATCAGGCAATCATACATTTCACAATTTAATATTTATATATGAATGTCAAGAATACAGAAGTGTATATATTTATAATGCTTACACTACACCACACAGAAATAATATACAATTAAATTATGCTTATTTTAAATGTAATGTGCAGGCTAAAATATAATAAGCTTTTAATAATCTTTCAGTGCGCAAAACTGAGCTCACAAAGTGATTTTAAAAGTTTACGGCTTTTAAAACGTGTGTGATCTAACAGGCACAAGCGAGTCTTTTAAAAACAGCAACAAACATAAAATACAAATACACAAAAAAAAAGGCATTTTATGCAAATCCACAGCCTTTTTATCTACAGATCAAGCATTATAATGTGAGTATATAATATTGGAGAGAGTTTTACCATGTATCCTGCTGTAAATGGACGAGGTGCGCGCTATTTGAATACTGAAGGGAGAATGATTGACAGCCGCAGAGGAGGGAAAACAAGGTTTCCGTAAACTTTAATTAAATGATGTAAATAGTCTTCTGTCCATAACATTAAGCTATGGAATTGCTTCAGATGACTTTGAGAAATTATAATCAGACCCAAGTCACCCAAACTGATGTGAAAAAACGGGAGGCGCTGAAAAGCGCGATCTTTGCATCCCTGAATATGATTAAGTTCCTAAGTTTTTGGTGCGCTGCACTAATTTACCCTATTTGAACGTTGCGTCACATTAGTTCCGCTTTTAGCGCTCGCGTGTAAAATCATATAAATTTTTTTTTTCAGCCCGGGGGTGGCCAGGGACATGTCAACAGAGGCACGGGCCTCCCTAGGCCTCCGTGTAGAACCGCCACTGCTGAGCTGTAAGATGCTAACTTGCAATTGTGATATATAAATGAGCAGTTCTGAGAAGAAAACTCAGAATTGTCAGATGTAAACTCTTTCAAGAAATAAAGAAGGAACTGTGAGTTTATATCTCACAATTCTGTTTTTATCTCGCAACTGATTTTTTACTCAGAATTGGGGGGTAAAAAGATTAAAAAATGTTTTTTTAATTCCATGGCAGAATCAGGCTTTTTCAATGCATTTAAACACTTTCTTTGTATTGTATTTTCTTTGAACTGGATGGTTTGGTGAAGCTCAAAGAAAGTGGAAAATAATGCACTTATTTCCAGCATGAACACAATTTTCTCTGCAGACTTTAGGACAGTCACTTTTTTCAGAAGGGCTCAGTCATAGTTTGTGGTGGTCTTCCTTTATTTGCTTTAGTGTTATGGCTTTTTGAAGGCAACAAAAGAATGTTTGAGTCTTGCGTGATGATTCTTTTCTGGCTTCTGCCAAAGTAAATACAGCGTATATATACCTCACCACACAGCTGGATGTCACAGTTTTACAGTAGCAAAGTTGTAACAACAAATCTGCAAGAAAGCATTGTGCTTGTGTTGTGTCTTTGTGTGTTGTGACTTTTGTATGGCAGTATTCTCTGTAAATCCTCTTTGGATTTATATTCATAGTTGTTAAATGTGGTAACACTTTATTTTAAGGATCAATTCTCACTCTTAGCTAATTCCTTATTAGCATGGATATTACTAGCCTACTGGCTGTTCATTAGTATTTATAAAGCACATATTCTGCATGAGCAAATTTTAGATCCCTTAATTAACTCAATACCTAAACTAACAACTACCTTACTAACTATTAATAAGCAACATTCCCAGATGAATATTATAATAAACCCAAACACAAAATTTAGCAAATATGCTAAAATGGAGATTGAGACGGCCCACACATGTAAATGATAACAGTTTATGTGGAGCAGTATTTACAGTATTTAAAGCCACTCTGAGATGCACATACATAGCCTACACACATGAAAAAGCGTATATATTAAACCTGCATCGCATATATTTATTTAATTGAGTCATAATGTTTGTGAATTCACAATAGCATTATGCTTTATTATGATTTTAAAATGAGTTTAATATATCAAGCAGCCATGGAAGATCTAGCAGTGCATTTGATGGATTCATCTCCATGGAATGCTCCACTTCCAGTATTTTGCCGATTACTCAACACGGTCAAAATGCAATTGAATAATTTTTTTAAGAACTAAGAATTAACTCTTGTGCATTGTTCAAAAAATTCACTACCCTTTCGTTATGTTCGGGATGAAAACATCCACTCAATTAAACTGCTGTAAAAATGTGTCAGATTCATATTTTTTCTCAATTTTGATTTGCATAAATCTGTTAATCAACTTCAGTCCTGATCAAAACAAAAAAAAAATCCAAGATTTTAGCTCTTTAATTGGCAAGTTCATAAATGATGTCACTGATTTGGGGGAAAAAAACACACAAAATGACTTATTTTCAATATAAAAGTAATTGTGGCCGTTTTTTTTTTTTTTTTTTTTACCTTTTATAACAGTCTTGGGCATGTCAAAGATTAGTAGAAACATTGGCTTTGATGCATTTTTAGTTTTTGTGCAGCATTAGATTTAAAATTTTTCTCCCTAATGTGTTATAAGGAGTATAACAGCAAATTATAGTGTTTGTGTGTGTGTGTGTGAGATTCTTGATTGTTGGTGGTTTTCCCTGTTGGGAAGAG
Organism: Carassius carassius; assembly: GCF_963082965.1. Classification (NCBI taxonomy): domain Eukaryota; kingdom Metazoa; phylum Chordata; class Actinopteri; order Cypriniformes; family Cyprinidae; genus Carassius; species Carassius carassius. The sequence goes on along the minus strand of NC_081758.1, from coordinate 3,771,498 downwards.
GTAACATTTGTTATTTTTACAGTTGATCACTAGGTGGGACCATTAACCCTTTAGATAGGCCTGTGCAAAAAAAGCTTAGTTTCTGACTTGTATATGAAGCTATATGGAGTATAACAGCATATTATATTGTGTGTGTATGTGTGTGTGGGTGAGAAAGAGAAAGAGAGAGTGGGAGAGACCTTTGCGCACTTACCTTGATGTATTTGAGAAAATCAAAATGTACACCTCAGCTCTTAGAACTACATGGAGTAAACAAAAGTGCATTTATGCACCTGCTGCCTTTTAATGGTGGTGATAAGTATAGACTAAACAAAAGCAAAGTACGTGGATTTAAACACTTTTAAGTTTTAGAAATGATTATGTAGCGTGACCCCTCCAGCGAGCTGCTGCTTATTTGAAGTTGCTATTGCATTTTGGTTCATAATACATTGTTCATAAATTTGATGCAAAGTAGATTTTTTTACAGGATTTTAAGGTTTTAAACTGGCTTTACCATTGTAACGAATTAAACTCCATGATCACGTGAAGAAGGAGGCGGGAACCAGCGGACAATCAATTATAAACTTTAATGACAAAATAAACACAAAACAGCGTGTCAGCCCCTCACGGACGACTGAAACGCACAAATAAAAAGCAAACACAAACTAAAACCCAGGCCTGGTCCTCTCTCCCCCGTCACTGTTGTCGCTCCGGTTTTATATCCCTCCATCTCCTCCGTGGGACTCGAGACCGGTGGGTCGAACAGGTGTCGCTCATTTCCAATCACTCCACCGGCCTCGCTCCTGTTCCCACGTCTCTCGGACCCGCCCCACTCGTCACAACCATCAAGAAAAGACGAGCATTTCACACATAGACATGAGCATGAGGTGCATATTTGGATTTTTTCAGATACATCGAGGTAAGTGCACAAAGGTCTCTCTCACACCCTCTCTCTCTCTCTCTCTCTCTCTCTCTCTCTCACATACACTATAATTTGCTGTTATACTCCATATAACTCCATATACAAGCCAGAAACCAAGCCTTTTTTTGCACAGGCCTATCTAAAGGGTTAATGGTCCCACCTAGTGATCAACTGTAAAAATAAGAAATGTTACCTCTTCCCAAAAGGGAAAACCACAAACAATCATGAATGCATGATTATATGGTGTCATGGCTTTGCAATCAAAAAATGTCGTTATAATGGAAGTCAATGGGGTAAAAACAGCCACCAACAACAAAGGTTGATTAATAGATTTATGCAAAAAAAAAATATATATATTTATCTGATACATTTTTACAGCAGTTTAATTTAGTGGATGTTTTCATCCACGAACATAACGAAAGGGTAGTGAAATTTGCCCAGAGTGTACCGTTGAGTTTTTGAAAAATTTCAAAGCATTTTCCCAAAATATGGGTCAAAATAAGATTTGTCACCAAAAATCATTCCATTAGCTCAAACACAAAGAAAGTTGTGGCCAAATAAGGCTCAACTTTACCTCCTAGTAGACGAAAACGTCCCCAACAACACATAAAGGTTAAGTACTAAGAACAGCCTAATACATACTTATTCATGTTAACCAATGCATTAACCAGTGTTAACAAAAGAGACTTGACAAATGAAAAACCTACCTACTTGCTGCCTTAAATGTTAAGTATAATCTAACTGGCTGTGTAATAAATGCATAATAAATGCTAATAAATAATACATGTTAGTAAATTATGTAAACGGTCTGTTATTCATAAAAAAAAAAAAAAAAAAAAAATCTTGACAGGGGCGCATGGATGCTCCTTGGAGACTGTGGGTGCTCCAGAGAGGGGACAAAATGTCCAAAACGAAAAGTGGATTCCATTGCAAGAAACAAAAATAATCAACATCCAAGAACTTAAGTTTAGAAAAATATTTTAAAAGAATAGTAAAAAAAAAAATATGAAATATGAAAAAAATGTTGAATAACTTTTAAAAAATAAGGTTTAAATTTGATTAATTGATTTGATGATTTAATAATATAATGGAATATATATAATATATTAATATATACAGTATATAAATTGCTTTTATTTATTACAAAGGTAGCGATTATGAAACTTATTATTAAACATTTAACATACAATGATGTAAGCAGTATATTTGTGAGAACTTGGAATCAAAAAAAAAAAAAAAAAACCTGAATTAAAATCATGCGTATGTTGGTTTGCACACTGGGTAGGCTTGGGCAAAAATGTGAAAACCTGCCACACATTACCAGAAATGCAATACGGAGACAATGGATGAAGCAGTTGAAAAATGTGTAATCATTTGCACACGTTCATGCCCTTTTGTCTTTCTTTCTTCAGTGAAACACAAAAGAAGTATAAAAGAATATCCAAGCATGTGTGGGATGTGCTGCTGAACATCTCTCATACTGTACGTTCTGGTTTTGAGTTTGTTCTTGCCTTCAGTAACGATTAACTACATTTTCTCTATGTTTTGATTGTAGTGTGTCTGTCTCTGTCCTAGGCCTTTGTTTGACCCTCATCACACTATGTATTAATTAATTTATTTTTTCCCTTGAGGCTTTCATGTCCTCAACATCCCTTCAGCAGATGCTTTGATATGTAGATGCAGTTCTTTACTAACTACAAACCCAGCAGAAGGGCGACGTGACTCAGAATTGAAGCGGCCTGAAGACCCACAGATGCTTTCATACACATTTCGCTCATGATAATAATGTTCATCAAACATTGTGCCATATATTAGTTAGATTTGTGCAGCTTTGGCCATATGCATCCATGGAAACAGTTTGTGGAAATTAGTCATTAGTGGCAGAGTGCCTGTAATGAAATAGTAAACAACACTCAGGCAAATTCTATTTGTTCAGAATAGAATATGATTTCTGATGATGTTTGCTTTCGGCAAATTAGGGAAATTAGGGACTTAACATCAAACAGTGAGTTCCCTTGGAAACAGTTTTAATAGCTTTCATTAATAAGTCATTTTCGTAACTGTAAATACAACCCGAATTCCGGAAAAGTTGGGACGTTTTTTAAATTTTAATAAAATGAAAACTAAAAGACTTTCAAATCACATGAGCCAATATTTTATTCACAATAGAACATAGATAACATAACAAATGTTTAAACTGAGAAAGTTTACAATTTTATGCACAAAATGAGCTCATTTCAATTTTGATTTCTGCTACAGGTCTCAAAATAGTTGGGACGGGGCATGTTTACCATGGTGTAGAATCTCCTTTTCTTTTCAAAACAGTTTGAAGACATCTGGGCATTGAGGCTTTGAGTTGCTGGAGTTTTGCTGTTGGAATTTGGTCCCATTCTTGCCTTATATAGATTTCCAGCTGCTGAAGAGTTCGTGGTCGTCTTTGACGTATTTTTCGTTTAATGATGCGCCAAATGTTCTCTATAGGTGAAAGATCTGGACTGCAGGCAGGCCAGGTTAGCACCCGGACTCTTCTACGACGAAGCCATGCTGTTGTTATAGCTGCAGTATGTGGTTTTGCATTGTCCTGCTGAAATAAACAAGGCCTTCCCTGAAATAGACGTTGTTTGGAGGGAAGCATATGTTGCTCTAAAACCTTTATATACCTTTCAGCATTCACAGAGCCTTCCAAAACATGCAAGCTGCCCATACCGTATGCACTTATGCACCCCCATACCATCAGAGATGCTGGCTTTTGAACTGTACGCTGATAACATGCTGGAAGGTCTCCCTCCTCTTTAGCCCGGAGGACACGGCGTCCGTGATTTCCAACAAGAATGTCAAATTTGGACTCGTCTGACCATAAAACACTATTCCACTTTGAAATAGTCCATTTTAAATGAGCCTTGGCCCACAGGACACGACGGCGCTTCTGGACCATGTTCACATATGGCTTCCTTTTTGCATGATAGAGCTTTAGTTGGCATCTGCTGATGGCACGGCGGATTGTGTTTACCGACAGTGGTTTCTGAAAGTATTCCTGGGCCCATTTAGTAATGTCATTGACACAATCATGCCGATGAGTGATGCAGTGTCGTCTGAGAGCCCGAAGACCACGGGCATCCAATAAAGGTCTCCGGCCTTGTCCCTTACGCACAGAGATTTCTCCAGTTTCTCTGAATCATTTGATGATGTTATGCACTGTAGATGATGAGATTTGCAAAGCCTTTGCAATTTGACGTTGAGGAACATTGTTTTTAAAGTTTTCCACAATTTTTTTAAGCAGTCTTTCACAGATTGGAGAGCCTCTGCCCATCTTTACTTCTGAGAGACTCTGCTTCTCTAAGACAAAGCTTTTATAGCTAATCATGTTACAGACCTGATATCAATTAACTTAATTAATCACTAGATGTTCTCCCAGCTGAATCTTTTCAAAACTGCTTGCTTTTTTAGCCATTTGTTGCCCCGTGCCAACTTTTTTGAGACCTGTAGCAGGCATTAAATTTTAAATGAGCTAATTAAGTGGATAAAAGTGTAAAATTTCTCAGTTTAAACATTTGCTATGTTGTCTATGTTCTATTGTGAATAAAATATTGGCTCATGTGATTTGAAATTCCTTTAGTTTTCATTTTATTAAAATTTAAAAAACGTCCCAACTTTTCCGGAATTCGGGTTGTATTTCTTTTAGCGAGTTTGAATATGCACCTTTGCAAATCAGATTTGATTGTTATGGTTGAGGAGAATATAGTCAGTGATTAAAGTCTGTTCCTCGTACAAAATATTTACAAGACTTGGAATATAACATCTCTTATGAAAAACTAGTGCACTTATTTGTACTGAATAAGTGTACTTCAAAACTTAAAAGTTTAGAATTTAGTTTCTTTAATTAATAATAAATATTAATATAATATTAATGAAATACAATGCCATTTAAGTGTACTTAAAGACACTTTTTCTTAAAACACTTTAAAATGTAGACTTTAAAAACGTGACCTCTGTGTCAATGTAATGTAATGATGACAATAACTTTCTTCATAATGCACTTTCAGCTTTTACATTCAGAGACAGCTATATTACACACTGCATGCAAGTGTATTATTTTTTTATAAATAAGTGCTTTTATTTATTTATTCACTTGTTTGTTTCTGTTGGAGTTTGCCAGCCTCAACTCGCTGTTTGAAATTGCATAGAAAATAGCTGTGGGAACTTTCTTGAATTTTTTTTTGTGAACTGTGTTCGACAGAAGACATTTTTATTTTTTTACTTTATACTTTACCTTGGGATGCTTGCATGTGCGTGTGCGAGCTGGTGAAACAGAAACTTTTCATCTCAGAATGGCTTTTGTGGGTAGCTCTTTCAGTTGACAGTTAGTGCACTTGTTTCCCAGCATGCCTCTCTCTCCGGGCCCCTCACAGATCTGCATCAGGGTGGCCACAGTCAGCGCCGCCACAGCGACTAATAGATATTGACATGCCAATCTGAGAAAAGAGGCTCGGAGACTCATTCTGACCCCGAGAGCAACATTTCCTTTAAAAGGAATTCAGTGCTGGTCCGGAAAGATGAAGACCATCCATCAGAGATGACGGCGCTTTGTAGCCTTTCTGAGAACGGCAACGGCAACAACAGACTGCATCCGAATATACATTTTTACCTCACCATTGATTTCAAAGCAATTTAAAGACCAGAGGTTCCTATTTTACTTAAACAGAAATGGAAAGTTGGAGGATTTCTGATTCTTCTTTTCTTTTTTTTTTCTTTTTTGAAATGTTGCATTCAGATACATTGTGTGCTTCAGAAGGGACGACATTTGATTAATGAAAGTTTAATCATCAGAGGAAGGAAAGAGCAGCTGGAGGCAGTAATATTAGGAGAGGCATTTATATATCTTACAAACTTTGTTTCCTCAAGTTCAATTAATTAAAACATTTTAAATCAGTTACAGTTAAATGTCTATTTAGTGCGTTTCCTTCCACACAGGAAGAGAAGAAAATCTCAGGAATTCAGAAAGTGTTACTAGCGTCACGTGTTACATAGAAAATCATTTTAACACCTTTGGACCAGAACAAATGTTCACTGAAATAACTATTGCTTTTATTAAAGAGATGGATTCTGTTGCTAAGAGATGAGATCCTTCTTTATTACCTGCGAGTTTTTACTGGCAGCTTAAATGAAAATCATTTACTCACACTCATGTCATTCCAAACCTGTATGACATTCTATCTTTTACAAATTCTGAAAAAATATTACTTTTTATTTATTTACTTTTATTTTTATGTTCTTCTTCATACTTACAATGAAAGTCAGTGGGCTCTAATGATTTTTGAACTCCACTTTCTGTGGTCTAAAACTAGCATTGGTGATTTCACCTTTGCATACAGTACTTCTCACATAATGCTATTTGAATGTTCATCTTTGTCTTTGGAGTGTTAAAAGCGGTTCGTGCATACAGAAGATCTGTAAAGTCACAAAGTGCATTGGTGTTTGACACACAAGGAGAAGCTTCCATCTTGGATGACCTGAGGGGGAGGAAACTGTCAGCAAATTTTTATTTACATTTTTTAAGCAACCTGTTTCTTGAAATAAATTGTTTCATATGGATTGCTTTTAAGATATCCCTTTGAAGCTTAAAAAAATGTTGATCAAAGAAGAATGTATGTAGAAGAATTCAAAGGTTCTATAATGCAGAGTTTTTTTTTTTTTTTATGTTGTTGAAAAGACTCATGTCTTGTAGTCTTACCAGTCAATGTCAATGTTAAAGCAGTAATGCAGAGAAGAACGTGCTATGACTCCACAGAGACATGCAAGTCTCGTATCAGATTATAGGAAGTGCCAGTCAGTGTCAGTTACTGCCATTAAGGACGGTCCAAACAGATATTAGCTTTGACTCAACCTTCAAGAAGGAAGTAAACATTAAATAAATTAATCAATTAAAAACTATGTCCTTATTCGGGTTCCCTTTGTAGAATACTACAGTTTGATTGAAAATGTACAACCATAGAGTGCTCAGTCAAGACAATGACCGAGAAGAATCAAATAGATTTTCACGTCACCGTGATTAAAAGTAAATACATCACACCTCTAGTTGTGTGTGCGTGTCCCACTGACCGTTTGACAAATCCAGCCTGGGAATGAACTCTATCACTTCTGAACTCTGTTTTCACCTTTTGTAAAGGAACTGTCTTAAAGGATAGCAGGTCACATTGAGACTGCCACTGTCTGCAGGCTTTCAGGATAATCACGCTCATCCGCAAGAAAGACCTTCTCAAAAAGAGAAAATGAATCCTATGGTGAGTGTCAATAATTTCCTGGAAGCATCATGATTGTTTCCAGACCAAAGCCAGTTTGAGGACAGAGGTTTTGAAGACTGGGCACTTAATAGCTCTAATAAGGAAAATACCTACAATAAGGAAAATACCTACAATATTAGAGCTATTAATAAGGAAACACCTTTCCTTATGAATAGCTCTAATAAGGAAAATACCTACAATTGAAAATACAATTGAAAAGTATGTAGCCTAATTGAACTGAATGCATTGCTAAGAATTAATTTGGACAAATTAAAAGGCAAATTTATCCGTTTTTTTTTTTTTTTTTTTTGTACCCTCAGATTCCAGATTTTCAAATAATTGTATCTCGGCCAAATAATGTCAGATCCTAATAAACCATACATCAATGGATTATGGAAGTATATTTATTCAGCTTTCAGATGATGTATATATGTGCTAATGGGTGTGAACTGGGTAAATAGTGTGTATATATAGTGGGAGAGGTTATTATATTTCAGTTTACACATTTTTAGCTGCAAGTTGTAGATTTCAAGACAACTTTAATCTGTAACTGATAAATCAGGGAAATTATATACAAATTTAAGATAAATAGTGCTGAGTTATGTGGTAAAATGAAAGGTCTTATAACCACTTTCTCTATCAGAAAGTCAAAAAATCTAGACTGTTGGTAGCAAGCAGAGGCAAAAAATGGAATATGGCTGAGCCTCCATGAAGCGCTTAATCAATATGTGGCTGGAAAGCAAATGAGAATGCTAATAAATGAACTGTAATATGTGCATGAGTCCAGGGGTGGTCCTTCTGTATATACCAAAGAATATGTGCCATTATTCAGACTTAACCCCTTTTGTTTGAAACATTTCAAAGAGAGAAAAGAAACTTCTTGGATATTTATTAATAAACTGCTGTTTTGTTAATGTCCAAAGCATTGCATTGTATAGCACATGGCAAAATGGCAGTACACTTAGCTAAATTCACCCCTATTTTTAACAATGACATTTAGAATAATGTCACAAAAGACACTTGCAGTATGCTTTCACTAAAATACACTGTTAAGTTCACTTTGCATTGATGTCAAATTATTTGAAAGTACATTTTATATATTTTTTTTAATAATCTGGATGTACTGCACTGGAGGTACTGGATATTTTACTCATTCTATATTAGAAAATGTCTGCCTGCTAATATCACTCATTAATTTTCAGTTGATTGATTCATATTGTGGACTGACTTTGCATTAAAACTGCATTATTAAAGCAGAGAGCAAGAGAGCAATCCCTCTGAATGTACTGTACCTTGGACACCCATACATCTCATTCATCCTTACTGATCAAGCGGTTCAAACACACAGACATCCAAACACTTGAGTACTGTCTGCATTAGGCTGCCTGACCTGGAAAACTCATCTTTTGATGCCTTCTTAATGGCGCGTGCCTCTGGCTTAGTGTTCAGAGCCACTTCACCCAAACAGCGTTATACACACATTCATTTCAAGTTCCAGGTTGCGTAACTTCCAGGTCTTCTCTTCTTTTCTCATAACATCTATTTTCTTACAATATACTTTTCCAAAAGCTTTTATTGTGAGTGGTTGGGTCTCTATGGACCGTAGAAACAGTAAAAAAAACCTCAAAAGTCAACTAAGCAGTGACCCCTTTTGGTGAAACGAAGTAAAAAAACATTTCATGCAACTAAAAGCCGAAGTAACAGTGACTGGTCAGGCAGACAGTCAGGCTGTCAGTGCTTTATATCCTTGTTAACTCACGATTCATTATTTAATGACACGCGTTTACAAGCTAAATAGCCGGAGAGCTGCACACGACGCAGCGCTGTAATGTTTTATAGGCCGGCTGACACATGCTGGGCATTGTCCCTCTGTCCCGCTCCACTGCCCTCCATCTGTGAATGGATTGTCAGATGAAGAGGAAGGAGGAGACAGAGGCAGTCAGATGAAGAGAGGAGAGACAAATGAGACAAGTGAGGAGAGGTGAAAGAAAGATGAGGAGTGAGATGAAATGGGGTTTTCCTATAAAATCTTCACTGATTTTTATAAAGCAAACAAAAGAATAACATTTTATATTGCTAGTAATACTTCAAGTTGAGCACTTACTAGTATGAAGCAGCTTTACTTGATCCATACATCATTTTTATTGAAATGCTAAATCTTGTTAAAAAGTATCAAATGCATCAGACTTTTATGCAAGGAATGCAAATGCAAGGAATGTTATTTGTTCATTTCTTAACCATCATTGATTGCATTGTTTTTATACAGAGGTTTGATCGTACAATTAAATTTGCTCTTTAACAGTTCAATGAACATTGCTGAATAAATAAAAAAAAAACCTTGCATTTACTGTAAGACCAAAATTGACCAGTTATTTCACTATTTTTTTTCTTCTCCCAGTGAAAATAGTCCCACTACAGCCAAAGCTGTCTATATAGCCTCCAAATGCTGCCAAGAAAGACTGTAATAAACTGAAAACCGGGAATAAAATAAATTAATAGATACGATTTTACTCCCTCTATTATTTGTAGTAGTAGTATTATTTATTGAACTGAACAAATCTGACTTGTACTTCTGTGTCGTACCTACACCGTAGCCTATGCATAGACGCACTCCCTTACAGCAAAGCCTGACGTGCACGTCTCTAAAAACCTAACGTCAATTCTACACAGACTGCAAGCGCTGTGATTGGTCTACTAGAATCCCTCCCTCCGTGTGTTCTTGAGTTTGTGTGTGTTTATGTGCACTTATAATATATATTATAATGTTACACCTTCTTATATAAAATAAAACAAAGCAAAGAACACGTCTTATTATTTATTATACTACATAGCATTATACAACAGTAGTTGTCCGCGAAAAACAATGACATAAAAAAGCACTGCAGGATATTATAAAAGTGTGCATTTGTGACAATATGCGTATGTGGTGCATACATATGTATATATATATTTTTTTTTTTTTTCTCAGTGCCCATGTTAACTGATTCAAGTGTTCACACCGCACATGATTGCAGTTTGGCAGTGCATTCCAGAAGCGTTGCATCTGCTGCAGTGCAGTAATAGTTTCCGCACCGAGTTTGTTTTTGCTGTGCTGCACGCACTGAATTAAAGTGACAGTGCATTGTTTGCAAGGAGTTCAAGGATTGCTTGTAGTGAAGATTTAAATGCAAAAAAAAAAAAAAATAAGCAGGAGAGCTGACAGTTTCTGTCAGTGTAAGTTTTAATTTAATAAGTTTGTGATAGCTTACTACCTTTTAAAGTAAGAAAAGTAGACTGTAGGCTATATGCTACTTAAAGGTTTTGCCACCTGCTTGAGCAACTTAATATACACTCACCTAAAGGATTATTAGCAACACCATACTAATACTGTGTTTGACCCCCTTTCGCCTTCAGAACTGCATTAATTCTACGTGGCATTGATTCAACAAGGTGCTGAAAGCATTCTTTAGAAATGTTGGCCCATATTGACAGGATATCATCTTGCAGTTGATGGAGATTTGTGGGATGCACATCCAGGGCACAAGGCTCCCGTTACACCACATCCCAAAGATGCTCTATTGGTTGAGATCTGGTGACTGTGGGGGCCATTTTAGTTCAGTGAACTCATTGTTATGTTCAAGAAACCAATTTGAAATGATTCGAGGTTTGTGACATGGTGCATTATCCTGCTGGAACTAGCCATCAGAGGATGGGTACATGGTGGTCATAAAGGGATGGACATGGTCAGAAACATTGCTCAGGTAGGCCGTGGCATTTAAACGACTCCCAATTGGCACTAAGGGGCCCAAAGTGTGCCAAAAAAACATCCCCTACACCATAACACCACCACCACCAGCCTGCACAAGTGGTAACAAGGCATGATGGATCCATGTTCTCATTCTGTTTACACCAAATTCTGACTCTACCATCTGAATGTCTCAACAGAAATCGAGACTCATCAGACCAGGCAACATTTTTCCAGTCTTCAACTGTCCAATTTTGGTGAGCTTGTGCAAATTGTAGCCTCTTTTTCCTATTTGTAGTGGAGATGAGTGGTACCCGGTGGGGTCTTCTGCTGTTGTAGCCCATCCGGCTCAAGGTTGTGCGTGTTGTGGCTTCACAAATGCTTTGCTGCATACCTTAGTTGTAACAAGTGGTTATTTCAGTCAAAGTTGCTCTTCTATCAGCTTGAATCAGTCGGCCCATTCGCCTCTGACCTCTAGCATCAAAAAGGCATTTTCGCCCACAGGACTGCCGCTTACTGGATGTTTTTCCCTTTTCACACCATTCTTTGTAAACCCTAGAAATGGTTGTGCGTGAAAATCCCAGTGACTGACCAGATTGTGAAATACTCAGTCCGGCCCGTCTGGCACCAACAACCATGCAACGCTCAAAATTGCTTAAATCACCTCATGCTGCATTGGAAATGCTTTGGAAACACCGCTGTGTGACTGTGTCCAGAAGCATGTGTGAAATCAGTCCATTCAGGAACTTGCTCTGCATCAGAAACACTTTGGGAAAGAGAATACCAACTCCTTTTGTAAAATCAATGTGCGCATCTGAAGACAGAAGCACTCTACAGCCCAGAGTGGTCCCAACATCTAGGCTATAAAACTTGACAAATGCGTGTGGTCATGGCCACGTCTGTACCATGGCATCCAGACCCAAAGGAGCTGGATGTGTAAGGGAGAACCACAGAGGACAGTGAGTTGTCTTCAGAGATGCCAACAGATCGAGTTGAGTCTGGCCAAAAATGTTCCAAAATTCCCTCTGCCTTGACAGAATGTCCGTTCCCTGATTGAGATGACCCAGGCTATAGACTGCCCTCAGGGACAGCAGGCTTCCCTGGGCCCACAGGAGGATCTGGTGTTCCAGTTTGCAAAGTGAACACAACCACAGACCCCCCTGTCAGTTTATATATGAGACCACAAAAGTGTTGTCTCAGCAGACAAACACATGACCTCTGAGGTCTGGGAAGAAATGTTTCAGAGCCTGAAACAATGCCAGGATCTACAGGCAATTTATGTGCCAAGAGAGATTATGGCTTTCCCTGGCCTGGCCTCTACTGGATTAAGCGCTTCATTCTTTTTTCTGACGAAATCCAAAACTCAAGTCCTGAGGTAATCCTCAGGACATCTTCTTGGGGTGAATTATGCCTTATTCCTCTCAACTCGAAGCAAATCAAATAAAAAACTTGAACAGTCTCACTGCTTTGTTTTCCATGGTATGGGCATATACATGCCACGCACTTCATGTGGAGCATTATAATCTCAATAGCGTGTTCAGCGTATGGGCGTGGTCACATTAGATATAATGAAGGGAGACATGAAAGACAGACATTACGTTGTTTTCATATGGATTACTTTATCACAGAATATGTGTTGTTGGTAGCACTTGCTTAGTTTAAAAGTAGACATGTCAAGCTTTCTATAGATATATCTCTCATGTCTCTTTGTTGAGTATTCACTGAGTTACAGTTCATTTTAATGACTTGTTTCTAAATGAAGACCACCGGAGACCAAGGCTGAAGACAGTGCACCTTGTTTGTTTTCTTTATTTTATAAATGCACAAAGTTTTGTTTTTATTATGTGTGGATACAAATAAAAGTAGACCCTTTACAGATTTGATTGATGTATTGCTCTTATCTGTACGATCAAAACTGAAAGTGTAATTTAAGTTATTTTCTGGGGTTATCAGGAGAAGATGCATCATAACGCGTATACGTGGGGATCGAGTCCAGAGGGTTAAGTGTTACATGATGACACAGAGCACCCAACACAGGTCCCTGAGACAGGAACCAAGGCATCTTCCACATGTCTAAAGCATGAAGGCAGCACTTGCGTTACCTTGCTCATGCAAAATTGGTTGTCCCTCTGGGAGAACCCCTTGGTCCTTAGAAACCACATCAGGGGTCTTATGTACAACAGGCAAAACAATCTCACATTGGGCACTGCTGCCATTAGACCCAGCAGACTCTGAAACACAAGCCCTGAAGCAGATAACTAGTGGGGGGTGGGCATGGGTTTTCCCTCAGTTCTTCTTCGCTGATGCCTTCCTAGAAAGAATGAGAGTCCACAGATCCACCTTTTCGCTAGTTGTTTTTGACTGAGAGCGCCACCTCAACTAAAAAGTAAGGTGCTGGTAGATGGCTGAGGCTTCTCCCGCACTGCAGCCCCTAAGACCTGGATCTGGTGGGGGAGGTAATGCTGCTTCCTAGCCTCCTGTAACCCTGTAAGCTCAATGCATCACTGAAGAAGCCCAACGAGACAAGCGGGGCGTCCAATAGGAAGAACCTGCCCTTATCCCTTATGTTGGACAGGTTCAAACAGAGATGTCCTTGGCTGGCCATGCTGCTTCAGCCCCAGGATGTTGGAATTATTGGAGACATTGGGGCTAAATATGTGATCAGAGTATGACCTTTCCCATGATCTTGCAACCTCAGCATTGAGATCAGCGAAGAAACTTGCATGCTCCACTCCCAGACAGACAACGCACAGAACACGTGTATCCCCACCCATGATGTAGTGACAGCAGGGAGGAACACACAACCTGAAACACTGCCTGTAACTCTCTTATTGCATATTGACTGTCTGATTTATGTACTGGCACAACATACACACTTTACACACACTTCGAAGACGTACACAACACGGAGTGCTTGCTGAAGAGCAGAAGCTAACGTTATTTACGCTCTGTGTGCTTTTAACCTCAAAGTGTCCCAAAGCATTTCTCATGTAGCGTGAGTTCCTGAAGGAGAATCACAATGATGAAAACGCATTTTCAGTAACAACGTTTGGATTTTAAATCAAAATAATGGATGAATATTGTGTTTGTGGTGAACAGCTGCAAATTAGGAACGGACTGTAAACACATCCTATGTGAAAGCACAATGAGTCTGTGCTGCTTCTGCACCGCATACGAGCCACACATGAACTACATATGCAGTGTATAAAATACTATTTTAGTCTTTCTACTTTGAAATATCACATTTAATTCAATTTATTACTTGCTAATTGTTTATTTATGAATTTTACTTGCGATTTCATTATTTTATTTTATTATTTTAATAATCATCTTTCTTTGATATTCTCACACACAGACTGGAACTTTACCCAGGAACTAGGGACTTTTAGTTGGTACTCTAAGAATCTAAAGACAGGACCTAAATAAAGTTCTGGGTAAAAAAATCCCTCCTCAGAAAGTCCCTGCTCACGAGGTAGTACTTTTTTAAAGGTCTTGAACTTTCGGGGGCGGGACTTTGGCACTAAACATGCTGATTGGTTGAGTTCATGCAGAATTGGGATTTCAGCCACCATTCATTCTGATAATTGTCAAAATATTACTGTTATTGTGTCATGAAATGTAGTTTTAAAAGTATTTCAGGTGAGCATGTAGTTGTTTAAAACTCAAATCTGTGGTATATTTATAAAGACAGAGCCTATTTAAAAATGTTTCTGCCATTTCGGAGCTCAGTGCTCATGTTTACCAACGAGAGCAGTCTCAACTCGGCTGGTCCTTTTGACATTTGCCACTGGCTCTGTCTCTTTAGTGGTTAAACAAAATATAATTCGTTTTGGATAAATCTAACACGTAATATTTGGTCTTTATTCAATTAACCTATTAATATGTTAAAATGAAAATAAAAAGAGGCAATATAGTTTGATATAATATTTTGTTTCATTGTCTTGTAGTCTATATTCACATTTCCCTGAACTACATTTCTGTAGCTATTAATATGTTTAATATGTAAGTTGTTGGTACAATTGTTCTGTGGTAATTTTGGTGGAAACGCGGCAATTGAACTTGTAATTAAAACAAAGTTTATTGGAGGATTTTTACAAGAAAACACTATTTACAATTTTCTACTTTCATGTTTAGTTTCATGCATTGCTTGCTGTTTCTTTGTAATTACACTGTACTGCTACTCTAATTGAGAATAAATTCAAAACACGTTCATCTTATACTGTATATTGTTATCAGTCCCAATCAAACTGATTGAACAACAGTCACTAATGGAATGTTTCTTAGTGTGTTTTTATTTGAGAAGCCACTATAGATATTTTAAAACAAATCCCAGCCATTAAATACCAGTGCATAATCAGTATGTAATCTGTTTACATTGCCATTACATTATGCCTGGATAAACCGCAGATTCAAAGCTTCCACACTCTATAAACAGAGTGCTATTGTCTGAGTGGCATATAAATTACCATTCACGCCTCCAATGTAACTAATAACTCCGTAATTTGTAATTCAATGCTGTTTTTTTTATTTATTATTTTTTTTTATGAAGATGATAAAGTGTTGAGTCTGCAGTGACTGGCTGCGTAGCAGTGCTCCAGGGTGACATTGCTGCTTTATCAATGTTGCCAGCGCGCTCTCTCTCATTACATATGCATTGAAACAATAGATACTAAAATAAATCTATCAAGATTATTACTCACATTCTCATCCTCATGAATCTCTGTTTTAAGGACTTAAGTAGTAAGGCCTGAAATAGTCATTTCAAGGGCACAATGAGACAAATACAACGGGAAAAAGCAAGAAAGTAAAAGAAAGAAAGAAAGAAAGAAGAAAGAACTGTTCTAATCTGTTCTATTCTATTCTATTCTATTCACTTTGGAGAAAAAAAAAGTAAAGACTCGGACCAGATGATTTGGTCAAGTGGTGAACTAATAATTTCAAATCTGCATTATCATGATTTCTTTTGAATATATTCAAAAGAGTTTAGCGAATTTGGATATTGAAAATGTTAAGTTTTTATGAAATTCTCAAATGAACAACATGACTTGAATAAAGATAAATTCATTTTGTTGAGTGAACAAAAGTTACATTAAAAAGTAAGTAAAATTAATTGTCTATTAATGCAATGATGTTGGTTGGCATAATGGTTATTATTTTATATGAACTTTTAGTATTGAGAAACAAAACCAATATGAACACAACACAACAATTATCGCAATCAATATAAATGTACATTTAAAATTAAATAAGGCCAAACTGTTTTATGTATGTCTTTAACTATGTGCTTAAAAAAAAGAAAAAATTGGTTCAATGTTGTGACGAGTGAGGCGGGGCCGAGGGACATGGGAGCGAGGCCGGTGGAGTGATTGGAGATGAGCGACACCTGCTCGACCCACCGGTCTCGAGGCCCAAGGAGGAGATGGAAGGATATAAAACTGGAGCGACGACAGTGAAGGACGAGAGAGGACCAGGCCTGGGCTTTTAGTTGTGTTTTGGTTTTTATTTGAGCGCACCAGTCGTCCGTGAGGGGCTGGTGCGCTGTTTTGTGTTTATTTTGTATTATTAAAATGTTATTTGAGTGTCCGCCGGTTCCCGCCTCCTTCTTGCCGATGACTAGGAAGTTTTAAATCATTACAAATGTATTTATCGTATTCATATTGTATTACATAAGACTTTTTCTACTATTGTCAGTGCCTTTTGACACTTGCATATAAATTACAGACCTGGTCCCATAGTCTACAGTTTAATGGGTGCTAAATGGCCAATGCCCCCCCCCCCCCCCCACATTATCAGGAAGCTGCTTAACAGATCAACTCTCTGGTCTCCCCATCTGACTTCAAACACATTCCAAGAGAACTAAATGACCATCGGACCAGCAAACTACAACATTCTCACAATACACAACACACACATAAAGATTTTTTCTTTATTTAGACTATAATTAATCAGTTACCAATGTATCTGGCATATGCATGTGGTGTTTGTATGTGTCCCTATTATATTACAATTAATACTTAGAATAAAATACTTACAATTCTATTTTTCATTACTCTCAATGCTTATATTTAGGTATATGAGTGTATCTCTGCTTTAAGATCTACTAGATGTTTCGTTCTTGGTATCAAAATGATCTGCTCTTTAATCCTCAAACAATTATGTACAATGGGCCATAACAGAGACAAAGAAAGTTTCTCCCACTCAAAAATCCACGCCTGGTTTTGGCTTTTTCAGCGGTTCATCCCAGTCCTCGCGCCCCCAGCTCTGCACATTTTCTATATCTCTCTCTGTTAACACACCTGATTCAGATAATCAGCTCATTAGAAGTGAGCGCTGTGCATGAACTGTGTTCCCATTGACATGGTCCCTACACAGTGTTCATTGCTCCCTAATCTATTGAAGTTTACTTCACTTCGAAACATTCATTCACTGATTTGCACTGTGCAGCATATTCACACACGGACAAGTGTGACAGCATATACTTGATAAATAAATTATATTTAAATTCACTTGCACTTTGAGTGGAACATTTACGTTCACTCCGAACTGGAATCATGACAGAATATCCTGTGATGTCCACTTCGCAGGGCACTTACGTTCAAATAGAAAAAAAATGTATGAAACCATAATAGAAACATACAAAATGTGCAGAGCAGGGGGTCGCAAGGACTGGAGTTGAAAACTGCTGGGATATTTCACCCAAAATGTGGGTGTGAATAGAAACTACCAAAAGTCCCTCTCCCAGACTAATCTTAGCTCAGAAACCCTTTCTTTTGAGATGGACACTATCCAATACTCCTCAAATCTCTCCTCTTGAGTTTGATTTTCCTGCAATGTCAATGTCACCTTTATTTATATAGCGCTTTAAACAAAATACATTGCGTCAAAGCAACTGAACAACATTCATTAGGAAAACAGTGTCAATAATGCAAAAATGATAGTTAAAGGCAGTTCATCATTGGATTCAGTTATGTCATCTCTGTTCAGTTAAATAGTGTCTGTGCATTTATTTGCAATCAAGTCAACGATATCGCTGTAGATGAAGTGAAGTCGAACTTTGTAGAACTTTTCTATCTTCAGAAGAGCCAAAGAAAAATCTCCAGCTCACTTCTAAAAGAACTCAAGAACCTCCATTATCTACCACATCAGAACTCTTGTTCAGCAATGAAGCCAATGCAAGTCACTGTATATCTTACATCACTGTATGTGTGTGCATGTGACAAGGCCAGTGCAATAAAACCGTTCAGTTTGATCACCGTTCTATATTAATGTGCTGCTTTAATTGATGCACGCGCACACACACACCACTGGCACACACAGATCTGAGATTGCACTGTGCAAAATGTAACATTCAGAATCTCATAAACTTCTTGTCAATGCTGCCACGCTACTTTTATTAATCGCTACCGAATCGCTACATTAAATTTCTCAGCAAGGAGGGGGTAAAACCGCTATTTTTAACCCCTTTACTTGCAAACATCGCCGACGGCCCCAGTTTATTATTGTTTCACTTTCACAGCACGTTAAACATCACTCTCATCACTCAGTGAAAGTTATTTAGTAATTTATGTCAGGAGTGCAAAATAATAAAATCCGTATTATGCCACATTTTGAATAGAAATTCAGCACTCATTCATATTCAGTCACGTCAGCAGCGGTTTATTTTTGTTCACATAGACTCACTGAACAGCGTCAGTCATATATCTCTATTATCATAACAGTCTGAGTGATTCTGATTCCTGAACAGTAAACTTTGAAATGTAAGCTTTGTGAAAAAATTTTGATTATGTATCTAGTAAGAAAGAATCATGAGCAGAAACCTTTTTATTTTGGGTATGTCATTTCTGTCTCCATGCCAAAAAAGGGGGGTGACTAGTAAGGGGTTAAGTAACTAAACCCAGCTTCATTGTTTGTAGAGTGAGACAGAGACAGACCCAGACAGTTAACACCTCCCTCTCTCTCTCTCTCAAAATGGACATATTCGAAAAAAAAAATGTGAGTAGTTAGCATTACTGGATATCAGGGCTCCGAACCGGTTCAAGGAACGAAAATGAAAACCGGAAATGAACGAAATTTTGACAGGAACAGAACCAGAAACAGCAACAAAATCAAATGTTATAGTTCCGAACAGAATCTAAAATTTGAAATGGCCATTAACCGGTTAATAACGTTATTTTATCGTTCCATTTAATATTTGAAATTTGCTGTCAACCAATCACGAGTTCCAGTAGACTCCGGCATATGCAAATATGATGCTGAAGCCAGCGAGTGAACTGTCCGCTCAGCTGTGAACTCATCATAGGAGAGTCTCAATGACAATGAACCGCGTTCAGGACCGGATTAAGACCAAATTAGGCCTGATGACGCAGCACATATAATTGTTATATATAATTGTTAAAATACGCTACGTGTATATATATATATATATATATATATATATATATATATACACGTAGCGTATTTTAACAATGCAGCAAACCTTTTTAAATATTTTGATAATTTGCTGAAAATAAATAAAGGACTTTTTAAACCGTTTAACTGATTATTAATCGGTCAAAATTAGCTGATACAGTTTGCTGCATTCATGCGCACTCAGAAACCGGTGACTGTGAACGAATCAGCAGAGCTTGTATATATATATATATATATATATATATATATATATATATATATATATATATATATATATATATATATACAGAGAGAGAGAGAGAAAAAACTTGTATAGCCTGTAGCAGATCTGACCCGAATCAGACAAATAAGAGTCGATCAGGGCTGTGGTTGAAACATGAGCCCAATTCCTCAGGAAGGCAACCGGAGGTCATAAATCAGTTCTAGTGCCACAAGTCAGAAACAAGTTAACCAACCAACCAACTCTTTCACAGAACAGCTTTCGACATTAACACCATTAGAACAATTATTGACAATTTCAATTCGGAGAAGAGATTGTCAAAGTAATTGAGATGCACATATACAGCGTTACTTACATTTGTCCAAAATCTAGAGATGATGATGCTGTAGCCTACTGGCTGTGATTAAGCGTTAGATCTCTATTTTTTCCTTTTCTTTTTGAGTAAAGAAAACGCTATACTTTATTATTATTATATTATTATTATTATTAGGCAAATAACATTGTTTTTTTAAAATAACGTTATTAACTGGTATTTCTTCCACCCGAACCGGTTTTGGAATGGTAATAATATCAGAGGAACGCAGAACAGAAACGTTAAAATATCGATTCTGCTCGGAGTGAACCGATTGAATTTTTTTTCGTTTTCAAGACCTGCTGGATATAGCTGTCGGTCATTTAACTTTTCTATTGTAAAACTTATTGTTAGAGGTTTACTAATATTAAATGATTTGCAGCTTCATCTTACTTCTCTCTCTTTACCATTAAACTGACGCTTCGCGCTCTGCTTCTGTGAACGGTAAACCCCGCCTACATTAATTTGATTGGCCATCTCAGTCATTCTGACATTGACGAGCGCTGTTAGACCGCTGAGGCTTTGATCTGAAGTGCCTGGTATGTGCAGTGTTCGCACAGGCATCCGTAGACTTGCGCAAGTTAATTCTCACACTTTAATAGTATTTATAGCTCCTAACAGGCTGTGCGACTACGTGAAGTCATTACCTAAAAGTGTATGTCAGTATTCAGTTTTCCCTATTGCTCCCATGCCAGCGATTATCCCTTTGTGTGCAACTGTTGGCACGTGTGCCTTAAGTTGCCGACCCCTGGTATATGTATTGCTGGATATTGGACGAGAAAAAGACCAGCATTGAAAGTATGAATAAATTAATATGTTGCCCTTTTTACTACTTCTTGGCTTTATCTTTGCTATTTATTTTCTGTGTGGTCTTAGTGAGGACTGCATATACAATTAGGCACTATTTGAAGTTGTTAATTGAATTAGTTGTTTAACAATAACACATATTTAAAACTCACAGACTGGCTGAGAGTCGGTCAATAAAGCCCTGTTTTCCTCTTAATTTGCAATGATGCTGCACATGTATTCATTTCCGTGCGCCGCTGAGAAGATACATACTGGCTTCTCAAGTTGGAAAAGATAGTCCTATAAAACAATAGTGGATAAAGTCAATAAAATCTCCACACCGTTCTTTTAAAATATTGACACGCCTGAAGAGGAAAGCCCATCTGTTCTGTACTGCAGCCTAAGGCTCTCAGATGAGCTCAAAGACTTCATTCGTGACTTGTCTCTGACAATACGGCAGACCAACCGGATACATCCCTGCCAATAATTGGCTGTCAAAGAGATAAAGAGACATGTTGTATCTTCAGCACCAGTCAAACTGTGAATGCGGCACGAATGCGTCTGTTTGGTCTCTGCGTGTGAGGAACATTCACACATCGACTCATCATGAGATAATATTATAAAACAGAAGCTGCACAGACTGTGACAGCTGCTAATGGAAGGAGCTCAACTCAACTGTGAGCTTGATATTTCATTTTCTGTTCCACAGTAAAGAGATGACAATGTTATGGACTATATCAGGAGTGGGGAACGTTGATCCTGGAGGGACCGTGTTCCTTCAGAGTTTAGCTTCAACCCTAATCAAACACACCTGAACAAGCTAATCAAGGTCTTCAGGATACAGTTAGGTATTTTATTTGGGTAACACTTTAGTATAGGGTCCAATTCACACTGATAACTAGTTGTTTATTAGCATGTGTATTATTAACATATTGGCTGTTTATTAGTGCTTATAAAGTACATATAATGCATGACATCCATAATCCTACCCAATACCCTAAACTTAACAACTACCTAATAAACTATAAGTAAGCATCAAATAAGGAGTTAATTGAGGCAAAAGTTATAGTTAATGCTTAGTTAATAGTGTGAATTGGACCCTAAAATAAAGTGTGACCGGGTTTAGTGCAGGTGCTACCTTATTTTCAAACATGATAGCATTAATCTTTTAGTCACATTACATTTCTGAACTACCGCTATACATCCACCGACCAATGCAATAAAATATTCACTGATTCACTTTCACTTTCTGCTTAAAAAAAATAACATGATTTTAGCACCACTAACAGGACATTTCACCTTGAAAGTGAAGTAAAATGAGCAAGATGTCATCATAGGCACGTTTTCCCAATTAGCCTGGGTTGGTGAATGGATGGTAGACTGACCAAAGCATCTACAACTGAATAAAAATGGTCTATATTGCATTTAATAAAGTGTACTAATAATAAGTTAATAAAGGTGTCATAATAAATAAACCAGGAGTAGGGAACATTGATTCTGGAGGGCCACTGTCCTGTAGAGTTTAGCTTCAACCCTGAAAAAAATTAATACAAATAAACTATAACATAAACCTAACAGATAATGTTAACAAAAGCAAATGTGAGATATTATTATGACTCGTTTTTCACGGGACTTGTACCCAAACACTTCAGATCACAAGTACAATGCTCTACCGGGTGCACCATCAAGCAAATGTACTTTATTAGAAAAGCCATATACATATGAATCTGTGATAACAACACATCAAAATGTATTCGTTTACAAATAATGCACTATGGCAAAAGTCTTTTGAGTTCATATCATAGTATTTTGCAAGGAACAATGCGACAATAAAGGTTCGTTCACACCTAGAATAATAACTATAAATGTAACAAAAGACACTGGTTTAAAAATCATTCTAATTTAAAAGAAAATAGCACAACCCGCACCGCAACTACAATAATAATTGCTGTTAATAGTTTTCATCGTCTGGTGGACTACATCTTGTATTAAGTTTTCCGAAAAATAGAAACTTAATTTTCTGTAAAGAAAAGTAATTTATATCGTAAAAAGCGCTATACAAATAAACTTGAATTGAATTGAATAATGGCAGAGATTAAATATTTTTTAAATCACTTTCAGAAAATGTTTCCAGCTTATGGATGATAAAAACATTGACAGCCAATCAGAATCCATTCTTTGAAAAGCTCAAGCATTTAAAGCGGCAGATGACAAAACTGCAGCACACTTAAAATAAACAGAATGGTATCGTGCAATGGTTGAACTCAATGGTTGGGCCTTAACTCTTTATAATCCCTAATAACGCATCCGGGTGTATTTTGACCTGGAAGAGATACATACAAATTTCTTATAAATGCATAGTTTTAGTGAGGGAAAATATATTTAGCCTTTTCCACATATCTCACACACTTTTGGGACTGATTTTGGTTGCGGAACTTAAATCTGTATGCCCAAAATTTATTATTTTACCATCTAATTTAATTAATGAAACACTATTTATTCTAATGATTATATGTTCTTAGAAATGCCATAAAATGTTGTATTATTATTATTATTGCTGTTGTTGTTGTAGCTTATTTGTTAATTTAAATTTTAAAGCATTTCTCAATTTTGTATTAATAAAAATAGGTAAATGCAGTGCTAATAACATGGCAATATTCAAAAGTTGTTTTCACATTCGCTCATTAATGTGAAGTTGCTGATCAGATACAATATAGTTTTCACCGAAAAGTATAATATGCTATGACTCTTTTATAAATTAACGATTCTTCGGGTCCAAATGGACCCGGAATGTGAAAACAGTATGCAGTTTTGAGAGCATTAAGTGGGTTACTGGATAATACGTCCCTCTAATGAAAATATGTGTGAAAATGAGTTTCCCATTGGGCCTTGGTTACCATTCACCTATTTGTGTAATAAGCAGTCTTTTTTTCCTCTTTTATCCTAAGAGACAAGTGCATATTTCAGGAACAGTCCCCCCAGATTGAGTTGCCACACCACCATCCATCACTGTTATGCAAAGCAATTTACAGTGCATTTACAGTGACAATCCCCCTGGTGGAACCTGAGGTTAAACGACGCTTGTATGATTTCTAAAAAAAAAAAATAAAAATTTCATGAACGCTTCCCCAGTCTTCTCTCAGGACAAATGGGTAGACCTGTCTCCCGACTATTGCCACTTTTTGAACCAATATCATTGTGTCAGGTTGGCTGTGAACAAGCTCTAGGCTCAAACCAGCAATTTTCAAGTTACTAGCCATCCATCCATTCATATATCTCACAAGCAAAACTAACAATGTAATCTCGCACTGAATGCATTTGTTTGACATGCACACTGGAGAATATAATAATGCATTTACATCCATGCTTTTGGTAGAT
Source organism: Carassius carassius (assembly GCF_963082965.1). Taxonomy (NCBI): domain Eukaryota; kingdom Metazoa; phylum Chordata; class Actinopteri; order Cypriniformes; family Cyprinidae; genus Carassius; species Carassius carassius. The sequence goes on along the minus strand of NC_081758.1, from coordinate 3,747,447 downwards.
GCTACCCATTTAATCAGTTTATGCATTCTCTGAGAATCAAACCCCATTACCTTGACGTTGTCAGTGCCAATTTTAGAGGTACATTACTATTGTACATTACAGCTATGCAACCTTTTGAACAGAACAGCGATTCTGAAAACTGTGCACAAGTTTGTTGGCATCTGTAAACAAACGCTGGTTGTGTATTATGCTATTTCACATCAGAGTTGCATCAATGTTTTAGCCTCAAGGAGGAATTAAATGAAATCTTGTTTTCATGGTTTGCTACATTAAAAGGGATGTACAGTTTTATATTCTGACAGAATGAAAGCATCACTTTCTACAGAAAGATGTAGTAGTGTTTCTTTATTTATGGCTTCTTTATTGAGTAACTCCCACTGAAACTCAAAATACAAGAGCGAGCATCATGTCGTGTTGTGGCGCAGTATTTGGATACAGCCAGTAATGAGGAATCAGTTGTCTCATTTGTTCTCATATTTCCTCATGATTGTTCTGTAAGCAGGAGGTGAATAGAACAGGTGGGCAGATTCACAAATGTGTCATTATTTAGTGAGGGAGTGAGTTAGAATGGATTGTATGCAAAGAACAACCAAAATTAGGAGTAGGAGTTACATTATTACATGTGTACAATGTAAAGTTACAGAGCTTTTTCATGCACCTACTCTACTATAAATATCTATGTGTTCACCTTTGTACGTAAAAGTGACATTTCTAAAATGTTATCAAGTTATTTTATAGACAATGATAAGTAATTAGGTTTGCATTAAATTACTGAAAGTGAAGCTACCATAGTAAATGACAGTAAAATCATAAAGTAACAAATTGTACAACCAGTCTGTACTTGAAGTATATAATAATAAATATAATGATGACTTACTTTGGAAACAGGTGTGTTCTGAATCACTAGATGGTCAGAAACCTTGAGAAACAGGTCTGAAAACACTGGTGTTGCCTCTGTTGATTTGTGCAGATGAATTCGTCCCTCTAGTGGTAGAAATTAGCATTGGCAGCATCAGAGAATATGAAAAACAAGTAAAACAATGTGTGTAATATTCTACAGCGATACAGATTTTTTTCCTTATTCGATCCAGTTGCTGTCTGTTTTATCTGTTTTATCTCATATCCAAAGCCAATTCACATCAGGTTGTGGCTTGATAGATCCTTCAGCATTAATACTGATGTGCAACTGATGTCCAAATGTTCAAGGAAGAGTGGATTAGTTCTTTATATTCTTCAGCAAGGAAGATTTGTGTTTCGATTGCAACCTTATATTCTTGTGAAATTATCAACATTCATATAGTGTGTTTACATGGACTACACAGCTCATTCTATAGCACATTCTGGTCATGAACATGTGAAACAAAAAATCACAGTTTCTTTTGGTTTGTCAAGCCATGCGTCATTGTTCCAAACCAATGTGGAAAATATTGTTTTTAAAATTAAATACATGTTATTACAATGGACAATAAAACATTTACAAATACATGTATGTATATGTATTTATTTACTGTATTTATGTATCCATTCATTCACTCACTCACTCACTTTTTTAATTATTCTTTCATTCACTCACTCACTTTTATTCATTTATTCACTCACTCTCACTTCTTTCTAAATTTTTTACATTTTTTAATTATATATATATATATAA